>NW_027311979.1:0-142168 GCF_040954645.1 Diabrotica undecimpunctata
AGAACATTAAGATCAAAAACGGATTATACAAATAATTATTTCATTTCCACGAATTGTAAACAATTTTGAACAGAAGATATAATTCCGAAAAGACCAGATTTCCGAAATATAACTTTCTATTTTTAAAATACCAACAGAAAAATTATATAATTAAAAAAATGTAGTATTTTTCCGTTTCACATTCATAAATATTTCCGAAATTATAATTCTTTTATAGGAGCCGGCCCATAACGTACGATTGTAGGTACGATTAAAAACTGACAACAATGTAGTTATTTCTGGCATATAGAAAGTACAGGCCTATCTCTGGAACGCTGCCATCTGAATGTGAATTTATGTATAGTAAATACTTAAATGTGAATAGACAATTGTTTCCCGGTACTTGTAGATATTATATTTTAAAAGCCTTTTGTTTTGTTTCGCTTGAAAGGCCAAAGCCACCAGGTAGTTATTGTATTTAGAAAGTATAAGATAAAACCGTTATCATTTTCAAAGAAAGATGTTTAGAAGCGATGCTTGGGATGTGACAGAATTTTTGTATGTTTCAAATAAAAGACTCTATACCATCAGAAGATCAAAAATTATCGCTATTTTAAAATACCATAAATTTTATAAAAGATTTTTTACGTCAAAGGATAATTATTAATATTGCTTAATAAATTTAAAAAGTTTCTTTTTATAATACTCAGAATTTTATATTTTTTTTGAGTACAAAAACATATGAACAAAGATTCCAATATTTCAAAATGTTCTTAGGAAGTGTAATTATTTTACGAATATCCAAATTTCTTGTTTATGTTGTTTTATCAATGTTATAAAAAAACAAACCGATAAATATTTGGTAAATTAAAATTATTTTATGTGGTACAATTTTTATTGGGACAGTTAAGCCCATGGAATTTATTTGATAAATCTTCGTATTTCGTTCCAAATTTAATTTATTGCGATTAAGCCTGGCGTACTGATTCAAAAAAGATATACATACCCTTATGAGAAAATGCACCGTTTGGCCGGAAAATGGAAAAAACTGAAAATTTTTAATTCGATTTTTCCATTTTTTTTTCCAAACTGTGGGTAGGGGATAGAAAAAAACACGTATTTGGAATAAGTTAGACCTAGTGTATATATTAACATTAAAAGAAACAATTTTCTAAAATTGGAATTTGCCCAAAAATGTTTAAAGGGGGTACCCTTGGATTTTTCTCAAAATTCAATAATCGGGAATATTGGCGTCAATTTCGGTCCTAGAGTCAAACCAGTGCACTTTTTCTACATAAAATTTGCTACTTGTTCTTCTCAAGTGCTCAGATTTCTTCTACGTCGTACGGTTCGTGAGAAAAAATTCCAATTGGAGGTCTACATGTCTTGCAAATTTCGTGAAAATAAAAACTTTGTATTTCGTTCCAAATTTAATTTATTTCGATTAAGCCTGACGTACTGATTCAAAAAAGATATACATACCCCTATGAGAAAATGCACCGTTTGGCCGGAAAATGGAAAAAACTATAATTTTTTGTATTATTTGTTCATCATTTAAACATCCTTTAATCGGATATATTGGCGACAATTTCGGTCCTAGAGTCAAACCGGTGCACTTTTCCTACATAAAATTTGCTGCTTGTTCTTCTCAAATGCTCAGATTTCTTCTACGTCTTACGGTTCGTGAGAAAAAATTCCAATTGGAGGTCTACATGTCTTGCAAATTTCGTGAAAATAAAAACTTTGTATTTCGTTCCAAATTTAATTTAGTTCGATTAAGCCTGACGTACTGATTCAAAAAAGATATACATACCCTTATGCGAAAATGCACCGTTTGGCCGGAAAATGGAAAAAACTATAATTTTTTGTAATATTTGTTCATCATTTAAACATCCTTTAATCGGATATATTGGCGTCAATTCCGGTCCTAGAGTCAAACCGGTGCACATTTCTTACATAAAATTTGCTACTTGTTCTTCTCAAGTTCTCAGATTTTTTCTACGTCTTACGGTTCGTGAGAAAAAATTCCAATTGGAGGTCTACATGTCTTGCAAATTTGGGGAAAATAAAAACTTTGTATTTCGTTCCAAATTTAATTTATTTCGATTAAGCCTGACGTACTGATTCAAACAAGATATACATACCCCTATGAGAAAATGCACCGTTTGGCCGGAAAATGGAAAAGACTATAATTTTTTGTAATATTTGTTCATCATTTAAACATCCTTTAATCGGATATATTGGCGTCAATTCCGGTCCTAGAGTCAAACCGGTGCACATTTCTTACATAAAATTTGCTACTTGTTCTTCTCAAGTTCTCAGATTTTTTCTACGTCTTACGGTTCGTGAGAAAAAATTCCAATTGGAGGTCTACATGTCTTGCAAATTTCGTGAAAATAAAAACTTTGTATTTCGTTCCAAATTTAATTTATTTCTATTAAGCCTGACGTACTGATTCAAAAAAGATATACATACCCTTATGAGAAAATGCACCGTTTGGCCGGAAAATGGAAAAAACTGAAAATTTTTAATTCGATTTTTCCATTATTTTTGCCAAACTGTGGGTAGGGGATAGAAAAAAAAACACATATTTGGAATAAGTTAGACCTAGTGTATATATTAACATTAAAAAAACAATTTCCTAAAATTGGAATTTGTCCAAAAATGTTTAAAGGGGGTACCCTTGGATTTTTTTCAAAATTCAATAATCGGGCATATTGGTGTCAATTTCGGTCCTAGAGTCAAACCGGTGCACTTTTCCTACATAAAATTTGCTACTTGTTCTTCTCAAGTACTCAGATTTTTTCTACGTCTTACGGTTCGTGAGAAAAATTCCAATTGGAGGTCTACATGTCTTGCAAATTTCGTGAAAATAAAAACTTTGTATTTCGTTCCAAATTTAATTTATTTCAATTAAGCCTGACGTACTGATTCAAAAAAGATATACATACCTCTATGAGAAAATGCACCGTTTGGCCGGAAAATGGAACAAACTATAATTTTTTGTAATATTTGTTCATCATTTAAACATCCTTTAATCGGATATATTGGCGTCAATTCCGGTCCTAGAGTCAAACCGGTGCACATTTTTTACATAAAATTTGCTACTTGTTCTTCTCAAGTTCTCAGATTTTTTTTACGTCTTACGGTTCGTGAGACAAAATTCCAATTGGAGGTCTACATGTCTTGCAAATTTCGTGAAAATAAAAACTTTGCATTTCGTTCCAAATTTAATTTATTTCTATTAAGCCTGACGTACTGATTCAAAAAAGATATACATACCCCTATGAGAAAATGCACCGTTTGGCCGGAAAATGGAAAAGACTATAATTTTTTGTAATATTTGTTCATCATTTAAACATCCTTTAATCGGATATATTGGCGCCAATTCCGGTCCTAGAGTCAAACCGGTGCACATTTCTTACATAAAATTTGCTACTTGTTCTTCTCAAGTTCTCAGATTTTTTCTACGTCTTACGGTTCGTGAGAAAAAATTCCAATTGGAGGTCTACATGTCTTGCAAATTTCGTGAAAATAAAAACTTTGTATTTCGTTCCAAATTTAATTTATTTCTATTAAGCCTGACGTACTGATTCAAAAAAGATAGACATACCCTTATGAGAAAATGCACCGTTTGGCCGGAAAATGGAAAAAACTGAAAATTTTTAATTCGATTTTTCCATTATTTTTGCCAAACTGTGGGTAGGGGATAGAAAAAAAACACATATTTGGAATAAGTTAGACCTAGTGTATATATTAACATTAAAAAAACAATTTCCTAAAATTGGAATTTGCCCAAAAATGTTTAAAGGGGGTACCCTTGGATTTTTTTCAAAATTCAATAATCGGGCATATTGGTGTCAATTTCGGTCCTAGAGTCAAACCGGTGCACTTTTCCTACATAAAATTTGCTACTTGTTCTTCTCAAGTACTCAGATTTTTTCTACGTCTTACGGTTCGTGAGAAAAAATTCCAATTGGAGGTCTACATGTCTTGCAAATTTCGTGAAAATAAAAACTTTGTATTTCGTTCCAAATTTAATTTATTTCAATTAAGCCTGACGTACTGATTCAAAAAAGATATACATACCCCTATGAGAAAATGCACCGTTTGGCCGGAAAATGGAAAAAACTATAATTTTTTGTAATATTTGTTCATCATTTAAACATCCTTTAATCGGATATATTGGCGTCAATTCCGGTCCTAGAGTCAAGCCGGTGCACATTTCTTACATAAAATTTGCTACTTGTTCTTCTCAAGTTCTCAGATTTTTTCTACGTCTTACGGTTCGTGAGACAAAATTCCAATTGGAGGTCTACATGTCTTGCAAATTTCGTGAAAATAAAAACTTTGCATTTCGTTCCAAATTTAATTTATTTCTATTAAGCCTGACGTACTGATTCAAAAAAGATATACATACCCTTATGAGAAAATGCACCGTTTGGCCGGAAAATGGAAAAAACTGAAAATTTTTAATTCGATTTTTCCATTATTTTTGCCAAACTGTGGGTAGGGGATAGAAAAAAAACACATATTTGGAATAAGTTAGACCTAGTGTATATATTAACATTAAAAAAACAATTTCCTAAAATTGGAATTTGCCCAAAAATGTTTAAAGGGGGTACCCTTGGATTTTTTTCAAAATTCAATAATCGGGCATATTGGTGTCAATTTCGGTCCTAGAGTCAAACAGGAGCACTTTTCCTACATAAAATTTGCTACTTGTTCTTCTCAAGTACTCAGATTTTTTCTACGTCTTACGGTTCGTGAGAAAAAATTCCAATTGGAGGTCTACATGTCTTGCAAATTTCGTGAAAATAAAAACTTTGTATTTCGTTCCAAATTTAATTTATTTCGATTAAGCCTGACGTACTGATTCAAAAAAGATATACATACCCTTATGAGAAAATGCACCGTTTGGCCGGAAAATGGAAAAAACTATAATTTTTTGTAATAGTTGTTCATCATTTAAACATCCTTTAATCGGATATATTGGCGTCAATTCCGGTCCTAGAGTCAAACCGGTGCACATTTCTTACATAAAATTTGCTACTTGTTCTTCTCAAGTTCTCAGATTTTTTCTACGTCTTACGGTTCGTGAGAAAAAATTCCAATTGGAGGTCTACATGTCTTGCAAATTTCGTGAAAATAAAAACTTTGTATTTCGTTCCAAATTTAATTTATTTCGATTAAGCCTGACGTACTGATTAAAAAAAGATATACATACCCCTATGAGAAAATGCACCGTTTGGCCGGAAAATGGAAAAGACTATAATTTTTTGTAATATTTGTTCATCATTTAAACATCCTTTAATCGGATATATTGGCGTCAATTCCGGTCCTAGAGTCAAACCGGTGCACATTTCTTACATAAAATTTGCTACTTGTTCTTCTCAAGTTCTCAGATTTTTTCTACGTCTTACGGTTCGTGAGAAAAAATTCCAATTGGAGGTCTACATGTCTTGCAAATTTCGTGAAAATAAAAACTTTGTATTTCGTTCCAAATTTAATTTATTTCTATTAAGCCTGACGTACTGATTCAAAAACGATATACATACCCTTATGAGAAAATGCACCGTTTGGCCGGAAAATGGAAAAAACTGAAAATTTTTAATTCGATTTTTCCATTATTTTTGCCAAACTGTGGGTAGGGGATAGAAAAAAAACACATATTTGGAATAAGTTAGACCTAGTGTATATATTAACATTAAAAAAACAATTTCCTAAAATTGGAATTTGCCCAAAAATGTTTAAAGGGGGGGGGGGGCGGACGTAATTTCGGCCGGAAAAAGAGCAGGTACTAAAAGCCGGTAGGTAAATTCGGCCGGAGGTTTTAAGTTGCTTCCTTATCTCATAGGTATTTTCGGCCGCAAATCAAATAAAATAACAGAATGCTTTATATTAAAATATTTCTTTATTTCAATAAAATTATTACATCAACTTATTTCTATAAATTAAGTAAACTATAAATTTTTAAAAAACGTTTTGATGTGATACAGATTTAACGAAATTAATTCTAGAAATATTGTCAGATCGAAGCATATTTACCATGTTTTCGATAAATTTTAGTTTGTTTTTTACTTGTTTGTCTTTAATTTTTGCTGGAATATTTAAATTTTTTATTTTTAAATATGCATCGATCTGACAATCTTTTAATTTTTCTATAAAAATAAATATAGAAGGGTGACTTGAATAAAAACTAGAATTAAAGTGCGAATGGAATGATTCGCAGGCATTTGTGGTTCTTTTAATTGATGGGTTTTCATATGCCCATATATTTGGTGGAAAATGAGATTCTGGCGCTATGTAGTTTTCTAATAAATAGTCTGCGTATTTATCTATAAGTTTATGATCCGGTTTGTATGACATGAGATCAAATATGAAACAATCTTCAACTTCAGAGAGGTCTAAATAAGTTAGCCCAAAAGTATGAGTAAGCCATTTGCTTTCCTCGCAGTTTTTATCTTTATACATTTGGGTTAACCCTAATGATTGTATTTTCCTATACCACGCCTGGTGCAAGTGGAATCTACAACCATTTAGTTTGGTTTTGGGAAAGACAACTTTTAATGCGTTATGAATTGCGATTTCAAAATCCACAAATACCTCCTTCGGTTCAAAAACAATATTATAAAGTTCAAAAATTTTAGATTTTACCAACAGAAAAAGTCTCATATATGTGTCACTGGTCTTATTGGGCAACAGACAATACAAAAGAGGAACATAATGCCCATTTTCCAGTCCATGGATGGTAAATAACTGATAAAAATATTTTGTACAATAAGAAAATGTGCCATCCATGTAAAAATCTTTCATTTTACATAAACTTATTATATTTGTATGGCAAGAAAAAACAATGATATTATCAGCTGTGCTGTTAATAAACAAAAAATTTTCACCTGTTGTGGTTTTCGGTCCATAACTATCGAGTACAGAATGTACATCGTGAATATCCTTAGGCAGGGCTGGTAAGAGCTTACGGCGGCTGTTGTACAAATTTCTTCTTATTAGACTGACATCTATCGATGACAAATTCTCTGGCAAATGATTTGAAAGAACGCTTTTAATAATTTTTGAAGGTTTCTCCGATATGTCTTCCTCAGCTTTGCGCTTGCATGAAGTCGTCACTATTTTTCTCTCCAACGTAGTTTCATCGGACTCGTGGTTGTGGATTAATTCACTTCTAGTAACTGTGTATTCCGCACCAACAGTGTACAGTTTGGCTAAACATCTTAAATTTTTCTTTATACACCTCCAACGTACTTCACCACTTTTTAATACGTCCTGTTTACAAACTGAAACTTTTCTACAACTAGTAAGTCACAACCGCGTGAACTCTTAATTACTGAAACAGATGCCATCGTATACAAATAATATATTTTATGCTTTCTATCGACTAGTAGCTTCAAGATAAGTTATAATACTGACTAGCTATAATAATTTTATACCTGTTATTTGTGAATTTTATACATTTAAAGGAATAATCTTAAGTAGGTACAACATAGTTATTAGAATAAAGAGATAAGTAAATTAAAGGTATTTCCGACAGGTACACAGGATTAGGTATTTCCAAATAAATACACAATTAATATTTTACAGAAACTATGAAGCGTAATTACCAATATTTTAATCTCATCGTAAACATCAACCCCTCGGCCGAAATTACCCCTGTCATAAATGGTACCCCTTGATTTATGCAGGTAGGCCAAGGGATTACCGGCCGAAATTACGCCCGCCGAAAGGGGGTACCCTTGGATTTTTTTCAAAATTCAATAATCGGGCATATTGGTGTCAATTTCGGTCCTAGAGTCAAACCGGTGCACTTTTCCTACATAAAATTTGCTACTTGTTCTTCTCAAGTACTCAGATTTTTTCTACGTCTTACGGTTCGTGAGAAAAAATTCCAATTGGAGGTCTACATGTCTTGCAAATTTCGTGAAAATAAAAACTTTGTATTTCGTTCCAAATTTAATTTATTTCTATTAAGCCTGACGTACTGATTCAAAAAGATATACATACCCTTATGAGAAAATGCACCGTTTGGCCGGAAAATGGAAAAAACTGAAAATTTTTAATTCGATTTTTCCATTATTTTTGCCAAACTGTGGGTAGGGGATAGAAAAAAAACACATATTTGGAATAAGTTAGACCTAGTGTATATATTAACATTAAAAAAACAATTTCCTAAAATTGGAATATGCCCAAAAATGTTTAAAGGGGGTACCCTTGGATTTTTTTCAAAATTCAATAATCGGGCATATTGGTGTCAATTTCGGTCCTAAAGTCAAACCGGTGCACTTTTCCTACATAAAATTTGCTACTTGTTCTTCTCAAGTACTCAGATTTTTTCTACGTCTTACGGTTCGTGAGAAAAAATTCCAATTGGAGGTCTACATGTCTTGCAAATTTCGTGAAAATAAAAACGTTGTATTTCGTTCCAAATTTAATTTATTTCAATTAAGCCTGACGTACTGATTTAAAAAAGATATACATACCCCTATGAGAAAATGCACCGTTTGGCCGGAAAATGGAAAAAACTATAATTTTTTGTAATATTTGTTCATCATTTAAACATCCTTTAATCGGATATATTGGCGTCAATTCCGGTCCTAGAGTCAAGCCGGTGCACATTTCTTACATAAAATTTGCTACTTGTTCTTCTCAAGTTCTCAGATTTTTTTTACGTCTTACGGTTCGTGAGACAAAATTCCAATTGGATGTCTTCACATGTCTTGCAAATTTCGTGAAAATAAAAACTTTGCATTTCGTTCCAAATTTAATTTATTTCTATTAAGCCTGACGTACTGATTCAAAAAAGATATACATACCCTTATGAGAAAATGCACCGTTTGGCCGGAAAATGGAAAAAACTGAAAATTTTTAATTCGATTTTTCCATTATTTTTGCCAAACTGTGGGTAGGGGATAGAAAAAAAACACATATTTGGAATAAGTTAGACCTAGTGTATATATTAACATTAAAAAAACAATTTCCTAAAATTGGAATTTTCCCAAAAATGTTTAAAGGGGGTACCCTTGGATTTTTCTCAAAATTCAATAATCGGGCATATTATCGTCAATTTCGGTCCTAGAGTCAAACCAGTGCACTTTTCCTACATAAAATTTGCTACTTGTTCTTCTCAAGTACTCAGATTTTTTCTACGTCTTACGGTTCGTGAGAAAAAATTCCAATTGGAGGTATACATGTCTTGCAAATTTCGTGAAAATAAAAACTTTGTATTTCGTTCCAAATTTAATTTATTTCGATTAAGCCTGACGTACTGATTCAAAAAAGATATACATACCCTTATGAGAAAATGCACCGTTTGGCCGGAAAATGGAAAAAGCTATAATTTTTAATTCGATTTTTCCATTATTTTTGCCAAACTGTGGGTAGGGGATAGAAAAAAAAACACATATTTGGAATAAGTTAGACCTAGTGTATATATTAACATTAAAAAAACAATTTCCTAAAATTGGAATATGCCCAACAATGTTTAAAGGGGGTACCCTTGGATTTTTTTCAAAATTCAATAATCGGGCATATTGGTGTCAATTTCGGTCCTAAAGTCAAACCGGTGCACTTTTCCTACATAAAATTTGCTACTTGTTCTTCTCAAGTACTCAGATTTTTTCTACGTCTTACGGTTCGTGAGAAAAAATTCCAATTGGAGGTCTACATGTCTTGCAAATTTCGTGAAAATAAAAACGTTGTATTTCGTTCCAAATTTAATTTATTTCAATTAAGCCTGACGTACTGATTTAAAAAAGATATACATACCCCTATGAGAAAATGCACCGTTTGGCCGGAAAATGGAAAAAACTATAATTTTTTGTAATATTTGTTCATCATTTAAACATCCTTTAATCGGATATATTGGCGTCAATTCCGGTCCTAGAGTCAAGCCGGTGCACATTTCTTACATAAAATTTGCTACTTGTTCTTCTCAAGTTCTCAGATTTTTTTTACGTCTTACGGTTCGTGAGACAAAATTCCAATTGGATGTCTTCACATGTCTTGCAAATTTCGTGAAAATAAAAACTTTGCATTTCGTTCCAAATTTAATTTATTTCGATTAAGCCTGACGTACTGATTCAAAAAAGATATACATACCCTTATGAGAAAATGCACCGTTTGGCCGGAAAATGGAAAAAACTGAAAATTTTTAATTCGATTTTTCCATTATTTTTGCCAAACTGTGGGTAGGGGATAGAAAAAAAACACATATTTGGAATAAGTTAGACCTAGTGTATATATTAACATTAAAAAAACAATTTCCTAAAATTGGAATTTTCCCAAAAATGTTTAAAGGGGGTACCCTTGGATTTTTCTCAAAATTCAATAATCGGGCATATTATCGTCAATTTCGGTCCTAGAGTCAAACCAGTGCACTTTTCCTACATAAAATTTGCTACTTGTTCTTCTCAAGTACTCAGATTTTTTCTACGTCTTACGGTTCGTGAGAAAAAATTCCAATTGGAGGTATACATGTCTTGCAAATTTCGTGAAAATAAAAACTTTGTATTTCGTTCCAAATTTAATTTATTTCGATTAAGCCTGACGTACTGATTCAAAAAAGATATACATACCCTTATGAGAAAATGCACCGTTTGGCCGGAAAATGGAAAAAGCTATAATTTTTTGTAATATTTGTTCATCATTTAAACATCCTTTAATCGGATATATTGGCGTCAATTCCGGTCCTAGAGTCAAACCGGTGCACATTTCTTACATAAAATTTGCTACTTGTTCTTCTCAAGTTCTCAGATTTTTTCTACGTCTTACGGTTCGTGAGAAAAAATTCCATTGGAGATCTACATGTCTTGCAAATTTCGTGAAAATAAAAACTTTGTATTTCGTTCCAAATTTAATTTATTTCTATTAAGCCTGACGTACTGATTCAAAAAAGATATACATACCCTTATGAGAAAATGCACCGTTTGGCCGGAAAATGGAAAAAACTGAAAATTTTTAATTCGATTTTTCCATTATTTTTGCCAAACTGTGGGTAGGGGATAGAAAAAAAAACACATATTTGGAATAAGTTAGACCTAGTGTATATATTAACATTAAAAAAACAATTTCCTAAAATTGGAATATGCCCAACAATGTTTAAAGGGGGTACCCTTGGATTTTTTTCAAAATTCAATAATCGGGCATATTGGTGTCAATTTCGGTCCTAAAGTCAAACCGGTGCACTTTTCCTACATAAAATTTGCTACTTGTTCTTCTCAAGTACTCAGATTTTTTCTACGTCTTACGGTTCGTGAGAAAAAATTCCAATTGGAGGTCTACATGTCTTGCAAATTTCGTGAAAATAAAAACGTTGTATTTCGTTCCAAATTTAATTTATTTCAATTAAGCCTGACGTACTGATTTAAAAAAGATATACATACCCCTATGAGAAAATGCACCGTTTGGCCGGAAAATGGAAAAAACTATAATTTTTTGTAATATTTGTTCATCATTTAAACATCCTTTAATCGGATATATTGGCGTCAATTCCGGTCCTAGAGTCAAGCCGGTGCACATTTCTTACATAAAATTTGCTACTTGTTCTTCTCAAGTTCTCAGATTTTTTTTACGTCTTACGGTTCGTGAGACAAAATTCCAATTTAATGTCTTCACATGTCTTGCAAATTTCGTGAAAATAAAAACTTTGCATTTCGTTCCAAATTTAATTTATTTCTATTAAGCCTGACGTACTGATTCAAAAAAGATATACATACCCTTATGAGAAAATGCACCGTTTGGCCGGAAAATGGAAAAAACTGAAAATTTTTAATTCGATTTTTCCATTATTTTTGCCAAACTGTGGGTAGGGGATAGAAAAAAAAACACATATTTAGAATAAGTTAGACCTAGTGTATATATTAACATTAAAAAAACAATTTCCTAAAATTGGAATTTGCCCAAAAATGTTTAAAGGGGGTACCCTTGGATTTTTCTCAAAATTCAATAATCGGGCATATTATCGTCAATTTCGGTCCTAGAGTCAAACCAGTGCACTTTTCCTACATAAAATTTGCTACTTGTTCTTCTCAAGTGCTCAGATTTCTTCTACGTCGTACGGTTCGTGAGAAAAAATTCCAATTGGAGGTCTACATGTCTTGCAAATTTCGTGAAAATAAAAACTTTGTATTTCGTTCCAAATTTAATTTATTTCAATTAAGCCTGACGTACTGATTCAAAAGAGATATACATACCCCTATGAGAAAATGCACCGTTTGGCCGGAAAATGGAAAAAACTATAATTTTTTGTATTATTTGTTCATCATTTAAACATCCTTTAATCGGATATATTGGCGACAATTTCGGTCCTAGAGTCAAACCGGTGCACTTTTCCTACATAAAATTTGCTGCTTGTTCTTCTCAAGTGCTCAGATTTCTTCTACGTCTTACGGTTCGTGAGAAAAAATTCCAATTGGAGGTCTACATGTCTTGCAAATTTCGTGAAAATAAAAACTTTGTATTTCGTTCCAAATTTAATTTATTTCAATTAAGCCTGACGTACTGATTCAAAAAAGATATACATACCTCTATGAGAAAATGCACCGTTTGGCCGGAAAATGGAACAAACTATAATTTTTTGTAATATTTGTTCATCATTTAAACATCCTTTAATCGGATATATTGGCGTCAATTCCGGTCCTAGAGTCAAACCGGTGCACATTTCTTACATAAAATTTGCTACTTGTTCTTCTCAAGTTCTCAGATTTTTTTTACGTCTTACGGTTCGTGAGACAAAATTCCAATTGGAGGTCTACATGTCTTGCAAATTTCGTGAAAATAAAAACTTTGCATTTCGTTCCAAATTTAATTTATTTCTATTAAGCCTGACGTACTGATTCAAAAAAGATATACATACCCTTATCAGAAAATGCACCGTTTGGCCGGAAAATGGAAAAAACTGAAAATTTTTAATTCGATTTTTCCATTATTTTCGCCAAACTGTGGGTAGGGGATAGAAAAAAAACACATATTTGGAATAAGTTAGACCTAGTGTATATATTAACATTAAAAAAACAATTTCCTAAAATTGGAATTTGCCCAAAAATGTTTAAAGGGGGTACCCTTGGATTTTTTTCAAAATTCAATAATCGGGCATATTGGTGTCAATTTCGGTCCTAGAGTCAAACCGGTGCACTTTTCCTACATAAAATTTGCTACTTGTTCTTCTCAAGTACTCAGATTTTTTCTACGTCTTACGGTTCGTGAGAAAAAATTCCAATTAGAGGTCTACATGTCTTGCAAATTTCGTGAAAATAAAAACTTTGTATTTCGTCCAAATTTAATTTATTTCAATTAAGCCTGACGTACTGATTCAAAAAAGATATACATACCCCTATGAGAAAATGCACCGTTTGGCCGGAAAATGGAAAAAACTATAATTTTTTGTAATATTTGTTCATCATTTAAACATCCTTTAATCGGATATATTGGCGTCAATTTCGGTCCTAGAGTCAAACCGGTGCACTTTTCCTACATAAAATTTGCTACTTGTTCTTCTTAAGTACTCAGATTTTTTCTACGTCTTACGGTTCGTGAGAAAAAATTCCAATTAGAGGTCTACATGTCTTGCAAATTTCGTGAAAATAAAAACTTTGTATTTCGTCCAAATTTAATTTATTTCAATTAAGCCTGACGTACTGATTCAAAAAAGATATACATACCCCTATGAGAAAATGCACCGTTTGGCCGGAAAATGGAAAAAACTATAATTTTTTGTAATATTTGTTCATCATTTAAACATCCTTTAATCGGATATATTGGCGTCAATTCCGGTCCTAGAGTCAAACCGGTGCACATTTCTTACATAAAATTTGCTACTTGTTCTTCTCAAGTTCTCAGATTTTTTCTACGTCTTACGGTTCGTGAGAAAAAATTCCAATTGGAGGTCTACATGTCTTGCAAATTTCGTGAAAATAAAAATTTTGTATTTCGTTCCAAATTTAATTTATTTCTATTAAGCCTGACGTACTGATTCAAAAAAGATATACATAACCTTATGAGAAAATGCACCGTTTGGCCGGAAAATGGAAAAAACTGAAAATTTTTAATTCGATTTTTCCATTATTTTTGCCAAACTGTGGGTAGGGGATAGAAAAAAAACACATATTTGGAATAAGTTAGACCTAGTGTATATATTAACATTAAAAAAACAATTTCCTAAAATTGGAATTTGTCCAAAAATGTTTAAAGGGGGTACCCTTGGATTTTTTTCAAAATTCAATAATCGGGCATATTGGTGTCAATTTCGGTCCTAGAGTCAAACCGGTGCACTTTTCCTACATAAAATTTGCTACTTGTTCTTCTCAAGTACTCAGATTTTTTCTACGTCTTACGGTTCGTGAGAAAAAATTCCAATTGGAGGTCTACATGTCTTGCAAATTTCGTGAAAATAAAAACTTTGTATTTCGTTCCAAATTTAATTTATTTCAATTAAGCCTGACGTACTGATTCAAAAAAGATATACATACCTCTATGAGAAAATGCACCGTTTGGCCGGAAAATGGAACAAACTATAATTTTTTGTAATATTTGTTCATCATTTAAACATCCTTTAATCGGATATATTGGCGTCAATTCCGGTCCTAGAGTCAAACCGGTGCACATTTCTTACATAAAATTTGCTACTTGTTCTTCTCAAGTTCTCAGATTTTTTTTACGTCTTACGGTTCGTGAGACAAAATTCCAATTGGAGGTCTACATGTCTTGCAAATTTCGTGAAAATAAAAACTTTGCATTTCGTTCCAAATTTAATTTATTTCTATTAAGCCTGACGTACTGATTCAAAAAAGATATACATACCCTTATCAGAAAATGCACCGTTTGGCCGGAAAATGGAAAAAACTGAAAATTTTTAATTCGATTTTTCCATTATTTTCGCCAAACTGTGGGTAGGGGATAGAAAAAAAACACATATTTGGAATAAGTTAGACCTAGTGTATATATTAACATTAAAAAAACAATTTCCTAAAATTGGAATTTGCCCAAAAATGTTTAAAGGGGGTACCCTTGGATTTTTTTCAAAATTCAATAATCGGGCATATTGGTGTCAATTTCGGTCCTAGAGTCAAACCGGTGCACTTTTCCTACATAAAATTTGCTACTTGTTCTTCTCAAGTACTCAGATTTTTTCTACGTCTTACGGTTCGTGAGAAAAAATTCCAATTGGAGGTCTACATGTCTTGCAAATTTCGTGAAAATAAAAACTTTGTATTTCGTTCCAAATTTAATTTATTTCGATTAAGCCTGACGTACTGATTCAAAAAAGATATACATACCCTTATGAGAAATTGCACCGTTTGGCCGGAAAATGGAAATAACTATAATTTTTTGTAATATTTGTTCATCATTTAAACATCCTTTAATCGGATATATTGGTGTCAATTCCGGTCCTAGAGTCAAACCGGTGCACATTTCTTACATAAAATTTGCTACTTGTTCTTCTCAAGTTCTCAGATTTTTTCTACGTCTTACGGTTCGTGAGAAAAAATTCCAATTGGAGGTCTACATGTCTTGCAAATTTCGTGAAAATAAAAACTTTGTATTTCGTTCCAAATTTAATTTATTTCAATTAAGCCTGACGTACTGATTCAAAAAAGATATACATACCCTTATGAGAAAATGCACCGTTTGGCCGGAAAATGGAAAAAACAGAAAATTTTTAATTCGATTTTTCCATTATTTTTGCCAAACTGTGGGTAGGGGATAGAAAAAAAACACATATTTGGAATAAGTTAGACCTAGTGTATATATTAACATTAAAAAAACAATTTCCTAAAATTGGAATTTGCCCAAAAATGTTTAAAGGGGGTACCCTTGGATTTTTTTCAAAATTCAATAATCGGGCATATTGGTGTCAATTTCGGTCCTAGAGTCAAACCGGTGCACTTTTCCTACATAAAATTTGCTACTTGTTCTTCTCAAGTACTCAGATTTTTTCTACGTCTTACGGTTCGTGAGAAAAAATTCCAATTGGAGGTCTACATGTCTTGCAAATTTCGTGAAAATAAAAACTTTGTATTTCGTTCCAAATTTAATTTATTTCGATTAAGCCTGACGTACTGATTCAAAAAAGATATACATACCCTTATGAGAAAATGCACCGTTTGGCCGGAAAATGGAAAAAACTATAATTTTTTGTAATATTTGTTCATCATTTAAACATCCTTTAATCGGATATATTGGCGTCAATTCCGGTCCTAGAGTCAAACCGGTGCACATTTCTTACATAAAATTTGCTACTTGTTCTTCTCAAGTTCTCAGATTTTTTCTACATCTTACGGTTCGTGAGAAAAAATTCCAATTGGAGGTCTACATGTCTTGCAAATTTCGTGAAAATAAAAACTTTGTATTTCGTTCCAAATTTAATTTATTTCTATTAAGCCTGACGTACTGATTCAAAAAAGATATACATACCCTTATGAGAAAATGCACCGTTTGGCCGGAAAATGGAAAAAACTGAAAATTTTTAATTCGATTTTTCCATTATTTTTGCCAAACTGTGGGTAGGGGATAGAAAAAAAACACATATTTGGAATAAGTTAGACCTAGTGTATATATTAACATTAAAAAAACAATTTCCTAAAATTGGAATTTGCCCAAAAATGTTTAAAGGGGGTACCCTTGGATTTTTTTCAAAATTCAATAATCGGGCATATTGGTGTCAATTTCGGTCCTAGAGTCAAACCGGTGCACTTTTCCTACATAAAATTTGCTACTTGTTCTTCTCAAGTACTCAGATTTTTTCTACGTCTTACGGTTCGTGAGAAAAAATTCCAATTGGAGGTCTACATGTCTTGCAAATTTCGTGAAAATAAAAACTTTGTATTTCGTTCCAAATTTAATTTATTTCGATTAAGCCTGACGTACTGATTCAAAAAAGATATACATACCCTTATGAGAAAATGCACCGTTTGGCCGGAAAATGGAAAAAACTGAAAATTTTTAATTCGATTTTTTCATTATTTTTGCCAAACTGTGGGTAGGGGATAGAAAAAAAACACATATTTGGAATAAGTTAGACCTAGTGTATATATTAACATTAAAAAAACAATTTCCTAAAATTGGAATTTGCCCAAAAATGTTTAAAGGGGGTACCCTTGGATTTTTTTCAAAATTCAATAATCGGGCATATTGGTGTCAATTTCGGTCCTAGAGTCAAACCGGTGCACTTTTCCTACATAAAATTTGCTACTTGTTCTTCTCAAGTACTCAGATTTTTTCTACGTCTTACGGTTCGTGAGAAAAAATTCCAATTGGAGGTCTACATGTCTTGCAAATTTCGTGAAAATAAAAACTTTGTATTTCGTTCCAAATTTAATTTATTTCGATTAAGCCTGACGTACTGATTCAAAAAAGATATACATACTCTTATGAGAAAATGCACCGTTTGGCCGGAAAATGGAAAAAACTATAATTTTTTGTAATATTTGTTCATCATTTAAACATCCTTTAATTGGATATATTGGCGTCAATTCCGGTCCTAGAGTCAAACCGGTGCACATTTCTTACATAAAATTTGCTACTTGTTCTTCTCAAGTTCTCAGATTTTTTCTACGTCTTACGGTTCGTGAGAAAAAATTCCAATTGGAGGTCTACATGTCTTGCAAATTTCGTGAAAATAAAAACTTTGTATTTCGTTCCAAATTTAATTTATTTCAATTAAGCCTGACGTACTGATTCAAAAAAGATATACATACCCTTATGAGAAAATGCACCGTTTGGCCGGAAAATGGAAAAAACTGAAAATTTTTAATTCGATTTTTCCATTATTTTTGCCAAACTGTGGGTAGGGGATAGAATAAAAACACATATTTGGAATAAGTTAGACCTAGTGTATATATTAACATTAAAAAAACAATTTCCTAAAATTGGAATTTGCCCAAAAATGTTTAAAGGGGGTACCCTTGGATTTTTTTCAAAATTCAATAATCGGGCATATTGGTGTCAATTTCGGCCCTAGAGTCAAACCGGTGCACTTTTCCTACATAAAATTTGCTACTTGTTCTTCTCAAGTACTCAGATTTTTTCTACGTCTTACGGTTCGTGAGAAAAAATTCCAGTTGGAGGTCTACATGTCTTGCAAATTTCGTGAAAATAAAAACTTTGTATTTCGTTCCAAATTTAATTTATTTCGATTAAGCCTGACGTACTGATTCAAAAAAGATATACATACCCTTATGAGAAAATGCACCGTTTGGCCGGAAAATGGAAAAAACTATAATTTTTTGTAATATTTGTTCATCATTTAAACATCCTTTAATCGGATATATTGGCGTCAATTCCGGTCCTAGAGTCAAACCGGTGCACTTTTCCTACATAAAATTGGCTGCTTGTTCTTCTCAAGTGCTCAGATTTCTTCTACGTCTTACGGTTCGTGAGAAAAAATTCCAATTGGAGGTCTACATGTCTTGCAAATTTCGTGAAAATAAACACTTTGTATTTCGTTCCAAATTTAATTTAATTCGATTAAGCCTGACGTACTGATTCAAAAAAGATGTACATACCCCTATGAGAAAATGCACCGTTTGGCCGGAAAATGGAAAAAACTATAATTTTTTGTAATATTTGTTCATCATTTAAACATCCTTTAATCGGATATATTGGCGTCAATTCCAGTCCTAGAGTCAAACCGGTGCACATTTCTTACATAAAATTTGCTACTTGTTCTTCTCAAGTTCTCTGATTTTTTCTACGTCTTACGGTTCGTGAGAAAAAATTCCAATTGGAGGTCTACATGTCTTGCAAATTTCGTGAAAATAAAAACTTTGCATTTCGTTCCAAATTTAATTTATTTCAATTAAGCCTGACGTACTGATTCAAAAAAGATATACATACCTCTATGAGAAAATGCACCGTTTGGCCGGAAAATGGAACAAACTATAATTTTTTGTAATATTTGTTCATCATTTAAACATCCTTTAATCGGATATATTGGCGTCAATTCCGGTCCTAGAGTCAAACCGGTGCACATTTCTTACATAAAATTTGCTACTTGTTCTTCTCAAGTTCTCAGATTTTTTTTACGTCTTACGGTTCGTGAGACAAAATTCCAATTGGAGGTCTACATGTCTTGCAAATTTCGTGAAAATAAAAACTTTGCATTTCGTTCCAAATTTAATTTATTTCTATTAAGCCTGACGTACTGATTCAAAAAAGATATACATACCCTTATGAGAAAATGCACCGTTTGGCCGGAAAATGGAAAAAACTGAAAATTTTTAATGCGATTTTTCCATTATTTTTGCCAAACTGTAGGTAGGGGATAGAAAAAAAACACATATTTGGAATAAGTTAGACCTAGTGTATATATTAACATTAAAAAAACAATTTCCTAAAATTGGAATTTGCCCAAAAATGTTTAAAGGGGGTACCCTTGGATTTTTTTCAAAATTCAATAATCGGGCATATTGGTGTCAATTTCGGTCCTAGAGTCAAACCGGTGCACTTTTCCTACATAAAATTTGCTACTTGTTCTTCTCAAGTACTCAGATTTTTTCTACGTCTTACAATTCGTGAGAAAAAATTCCAATTGGAGGTCTACATGTCTTGCAAATTTCGTGAAAATAAAAACTTTGTATTTCGTTCCACATTTAATTTATTTCTATTAAGCCTGACGTACTGATTCAAAAAAGATGTACATACCCCTATGAGAAAATGCACCGTTTGGCCGGAAAATGGAAAAAACTATAATTTTTTGTAATATTTGTTCATCATTTAAACATCCTTTAATCGGATATATTGGCGTCAATTCCAGTCCTAGAGTCAAACCGGTGCACATTTCTTACATAAAATTTGCTACTTGTTCTTCTCAAGTTCTCTGATTTTTTCTACGTCTTACGGTTCGTGAGAAAAAATTCCAATTGGAGGTCTACATGTCTTGCAAATTTCGTGAAAATAAAAACTTTGCATTTCGTTCCAAATTTAATTTATTTCAATTAAGCCTGACGTACTGATTCAAAAAAGATATACATACCTCTATGAGAAAATGCACCGTTTGGCCGGAAAATGGAACAAACTATAATTTTTTGTAATATTTGTTCATCATTTAAACATCCTTTAATCGGATATATTGGCGTCAATTCCGGTCCTAGAGTCAAACCGGTGCACATTTCTTACATAAAATTTGCTACTTGTTCTTCTCAAGTTCTCAGATTTTTTTTACGTCTTACGGTTCGTGAGACAAAATTCCAATTGGAGGTCTACATGTCTTGCAAATTTCGTGAAAATAAAAACTTTGCATTTCGTTCCAAATTTAATTTATTTCTATTAAGCCTGACGTACTGATTCAAAAAAGATATACATACCCTTATGAGAAAATGCACCGTTTGGCCGGAAAATGGAAAAAACTGAAAATTTTTAATGCGATTTTTCCATTATTTTTGCCAAACTGTAGGTAGGGGATAGAAAAAAAACACATATTTGGAATAAGTTAGACCTAGTGTATATATTAACATTAAAAAAACAATTTCCTAAAATTGGAATTTGCCCAAAAATGTTTAAAGGGGGTACCCTTGGATTTTTTTCAAAATTCAATAATCGGGCATATTGGTGTCAATTTCGGTCCTAGAGTCAAACCGGTGCACTTTTCCTACATAAAATTTGCTACTTGTTCTTCTCAAGTACTCAGATTTTTTCTACGTCTTACGGTTCGTGAGAAAAAATTCCAATTGGAGGTCTACATGTCTTGCAAATTTCGTGAAAATAAAAACTTTGTATTTCGTTCCAAATTTAATTTATTTCGATTAAGCCTGACGTACTGATTCAAAAAAGGAAAACATACCCTTATGAGAAAATGCACCGTTTGGCCGGAAAATGGAAAAAACTATAATTTTTTGTAATATTTGTTCATCATTTAAACATCATTTAATCGGATATATTGGCGTCAATTCCGGTCCTAGGGTCAAACCGGTGCACATTTCTTACATAAAATTTGCTACTTGTTCTTCTCAAGTTCTCAGATTTTTTCTACGTCTTACGGTTCGTGAGAAAAAATTCCAATTGGAGGTCTACATGTCTTGCAAATTTCGTGAAAATAAAAACTTTGTATTTCGTTCCAAATTTAATTTATTTCGATTAAGCCTGACGTACTGATTCAAAAAAGATATACATACCCCTATGAGAAAATGCACCGTTTGGCCGAAAAATGGAAAAAACTATAATTTTTTGTAATATTTGTTCATCATTTAAACATCCTTTAATCGGATATATTGGCGTCAATTCCGGTCCTAGAGTCAAACCGGTGCACATTTCTTACATAAAATTTGCTATTGTTCTTCTCAAGTTCTCAGATTTTTTCTACATCTTACGGTTCGTGAGAAAAAATTCCAATTGGAGGTCTACATGTCTTGCAAATTTCGTGAAAATAAAAACTTTGTATTTCGTTCCAAATTTAATTTATTTCTATTAAGCCTGACGTACTGATTCAAAAAAGATATACATACCCTTATGAGAAAATGCACCGTTTGGCCGGAAAATGGAAAAAACTGAAAATTTTTAATTCGATTTTTCCATTATTTTGGCCAAACTGTGGGTAGGGGATAGAAAAAAAACACATATTTGGAATAAGTTGGACCTAGTGTATATATTAACATTAAAAAAACAATTTCCTAAAATTGGAATTTGCCCAAAAATGTTTAAAGGGGGTACCCTTGGATTTTTTTCAAAATTCAATAATCGGGCATATTGGTGTCAATTTCGGTCCTAGAGTCAAACCGGTGCACTTTTCCTACATAAAATTTGCTACCTGTTCTTCTCAAGTACTCAGATTTTTTCTACGTCTTACAATTCGTGAGAAAAAATTCCAATTGGAGGTCTACATGTCTTGCAAATTTCGTGAAAATAAAAACTTTGTATTTCGTTCCAAATTTAATTTATTTCGATTAAGCCTGACGTACTGATTCAAAAAAGATATACATACCCCTATGAGAAAATGCACCGTTTGGCCGAAAAATGGAAAAAACTATAATTTTTTGTAATATTTGTTCATCATTTAAACATCCTTTAATCGGATATATTGGCGTCAATTCCGGTCCTAGAGTCACACCGGTGCACATTTCTTAGATAAAATTTGCTACTTGTTCTTCTCAAGTTCTCAGATTTTTTCTACATCTTACGGTTCGTGAGAAAAAAATCCAATTGGAGGTCTACATGTCTTGCAAATTTCGTGAAAATAAAAACTTTGTATTTCGTTCCAAATTTAATTTATTTCGATTAAGCCTGACGTACTGATTCAAAAAAGGAAAACATACCCCTATGAGAAAATGCACCGTTTGGCCGGAAAATGGAAAAAACTATAATTTTTTGTAATATTTGTTCATCATTTAAACATCCTTTAATCGGATATATTGGCGTCAATTCCGGTCCTAGAGTCAAACCGGTGCACATTTCTTACATAAAATTTGCTACTTGTTCTTCTCAAGTTCTCAGATTTTTTCTACATCTTACGGTTCGTGAGAAAAAATTCCAATTGGAGGTCTACATGTCTTGCAAATTTCGTGAAAATAAAAACTTTGTATTTCGTTCCAAGTTTAATTTATTTCTATTAAGCCTGACGTGCTGATTCAAAAAAGATATACATACCCTTATGAGAAAATGCACCGTTTGGCCGGAAAATGGAAAAAACTGAAAATTTTTAATTCGATTTTTCCATTATTTTGGCCAAACTGTGGGTAGGGGATAGAAAAAAAACACATATTTGGAATAAGTTGGACCTAGTGTATATATTAACATTAAAAAAACAATTTCCTAAAATTGGAATTTGCCCAAAAATGTTTAAAGGGGGTACCCTTGGATTTTTTTCAAAATTCAATAATCGGGCATATTGGTGTCAATTTCGGTCCTAGAGTCAAACCGGTGCACTTTTCCTACATAAAATTTGCTACCTGTTCTTCTCAAGTACTCAGATTTTTTCTACGTCTTACGGTTCGTGAGAAAAAATTCCAATTGGAGGTCTACATGTCTTGCAAATTTCGTGAAAATAAAAACTTTGTATTTCGTTCCAAATTTAATTTATTTCGATTAAGCCTGACGTACTGATTCAAAAAAGATATACATACCCCTATGAGAAAATGCACCGTTTGGCCGAAAAATGGAAAAAACTATAATTTTTTTGTAATATTTGTTCATCATTTAAACATCCTTTAATCGGATATATTGGCGTCAATTCCGGTCCTAGAGTCACACCGGTGCACTTTTCCTACATAAAATTTGCTACTTGTTCTTCTCAAGTACTCAGATTTTTTCTACGTCTTACGGTTCGTGAGAAAAAATTCCAATTGGAGGTCTACATGTCTTGCAAATTTCGTGAAAATAAAAACTTTGTATTTCGTTCCAAATTTAATTTATTTCGATTAAGCCTGACGTACTGATTCAAAAAAGATATACATACCCTAATGAGAAAATGCACCGTTTGGCCGGAAAATGGAAAAAATTATAATTTTTTGTAATATTTGTTCATCATTTAAATATCCTTTAATCGGATATATTGGCGTCAATTCCGGTCCTAGAGTCAAACCGGTGCACATTTCTTACATAAAATTTGCTATTGTTCTTCTCAAGTTCTCAGATTTTTTCTACATCTTACGGTTCGTGAGAAAAAATTCCAATTGGAGGTCTACATGTCTTGCAAATTTCGTGAAAATAAAAACTTTGTATTTCGTTCCAAATTTAATTTATTTCTATTAAGCCTGACGTACTGATTCAAAAAAGATATACATACCCTTATGAGAAAATGCACCGTTTGGCCGGAAAATGGAAAAAACTGAAAATTTTTAATTCGATTTTTCCATTATTTTGGCCAAACTGTGGGTAGGGGATAGAAAAATTGGAATTTGCCCAAAAATGTTTAAAGGGGGTACCCTTGGATTTTTTTCAAAATTCAATAATCGGGCATATTGGTGTCAATTTCGGTCCTAGGGTCAAACCGGTGCACATTTCTTACATAAAATTTGCTACTTGTTCTTCTCAAGTTCTCAGATTTTTTCTACGTCTTACGGTTCGTGAGAAAAAATTCCAATTGGAGGTCTACATGTCTTGCAAATTTCGTGAAAATAAAAACTTTGTATTTCGTTCCAAATTTAATTTATTTCGATTAAGCCTGACGTACTGATTCAAAAAAGATATACATACCCCTATGAGAAAATGCACCGTTTGGCCGAAAATTGGAAAAAACTATAATTTTTTGTAATATTTGTTCATCATTTAAACATCCTTTAATCGGATATATTGGCGTCAATTCCGGTCCTAGAGTCAAACCGGTGCACATTTCTTACATAAAATTTGCTATTGTTCTTCTCAAGTTCTTAGATTTTTTCTACATCTTACGGTTCGTGAGAAAAAATTCCAATTGGAGGTCTACATGTCTTGCAAATTTCGTGAAAATAAAAACTTTGTATTTCGTTCCAAATTTAATTTATTTCTATTAAGCCTGACGTACTGATTCAAAAAAGATATACATACCCTTATGAGAAAATGCACCGTTTGGCCGGAAAATGGAAAAAACTGAAAATTTTTAATTCGATTTTTCCATTATTTTGGCCAAACTGTGGGTAGGGGATAGAAAAAAAACACATATTTGGAATAAGTTGGACCTAGTGTATATATTAACATTAAAAAAACAATTTCCTAAAATTGGAATTTGCCCAAAAATGTTTAAAGGGGGTACCCTTGGATTTTTTTCAAAATTCAATAATCGGGCATATTGGTGTCAATTTCGGTCCTAGAGTCAAACCGGTGCACTTTTCCTACATAAAATTTGCTACCTGTTCTTCTCAAGTACTCAGATTTTTTCTACGTCTTACAATTCGTGAGAAAAAATTCCAATTGGAGGTCTACATGTCTTGCAAATTTCGTGAAAATAAAAACTTTGTATTTCGTTCCAAATTTAATTTATTTCGATTAAGCCTGACGTACTGATTCAAAAAAGATATACATACCCCTATGAGAAAATGCACCGTTTGGCCGAAAAATGGAAAAAACTATAATTTTTTGTAATATTTGTTCATCATTTAAACATCCTTTAATCGGATATATTGGCGTCAATTCCGGTCCTAGAGTCACACCGGTGCACATTTCTTACATAAAATTTGCTATTGTTCTTCTCAAGTTCTCAGATTTTTTCTACATCTTACGGTTCGTGAGAAAAAATTCCAATTGGAGGTCTACATGTCTTGCAAATTTCGTGAAAATAAAAACTTTGTATTTCGTTCCAAATTTAATTTATTTCTATTAAGCCTGACGTACTGATTCAAAAAAGATATACATACCCTTATGAGAAAATGCACCGTTTGGCCGGAAAATGGAAAAAACTGAAAATTTTTAATTCGATTTTTCCATTATTTTGGCCAAACTGTGGGTAGGGGATAGAAAAAAAACACATATTTGGAATAAGTTGGACCTAGTGTATATATTAACATTAAAAAAACAATTTCCTAAAATTGGAATTTGCCCAAAAATGTTTAAAGGGGGTACCCTTGGATTTTTTTCAAAATTCAATAATCGGGCATATTGGTGTCAATTTCGGTCCTAGAGTCAAACCGGTGCACTTTTCCTACATAAAATTTGCTACCTGTTCTTCTCAAGTACTCAGATTTTTTCTACGTCTTACAATTCGTGAGAAAAAATTCCAATTGGAGGTCTACATGTCTTGCAAATTTCGTGAAAATAAAAACTTTGTATTTCGTTCCAAATTTAATTTATTTCGATTAAGCCTGACGTACTGATTCAAAAAAGATATACATACCCCTATGAGAAAATGCACTGTTTGGCCGAAAAATGGAAAAAACTATAATTTTTTTGTAATATTTGTTCATCATTTAAACATCCTTTAATCGGATATATTGGCGTCAATTCCGGTCCTAGAGTCACACCGGTGCACTTTTCCTACATAAAATTTGCTACTTGTTCTTCTCAAGTACTCAGATTTTTTCTACGTCTTACGGTTCGTGAGAAAAAATTCCAATTGGAGGTCTACATGTCTTGCAAATTTCGTGAAAATAAAAACTTTGTATTTCGTTCCAAATTTAATTTATTTCGATTAAGCCTGACGTACTGATTCAAAAAAGATATACATACCCTAATGAGAAAATGCACCGTTTGGCCGGAAAATGGAAAAAACTATAATTTTTTGTAATATTTGTTCATCATTTAAACATCCTTTAATCGGATATATTGGCGTCAATTCCGGTCCTAGAGTCAAACCGGTGCACATTTCTTACATAAAATTTGCTATTGTTCTTCTCAAGTTCTCAGATTTTTTCTACATCTTACGGTTCGTGAGAAAAAATTCCAATTGGAGGTCTACATGTCTTGCAAATTTCGTGAAAATAAAAACTTTGTATTTCGTTCCAAATTTAATTTATTTCTATTAAGCCTGACGTACTGATTCAAAAAAGATATACATACCCTTATGAGAAAATGCACCGTTTGGCCGGAAAATGGAAAAAACTGAAAATTTTTAATTCGATTTTTCCATTATTTTGGCCAAACTGTGGGTAGGGGATAGAAAAATTGGAATTTGCCCAAAAATGTTTAAAGGGGGTACCCTTGGATTTTTTTCAAAATTCAATAATCGGGCATATTGGTGTCAATTTCGGTCCTAGGGTCAAACCGGTGCACATTTCTTACATAAAATTTGCTACTTGTTCTTCTCAAGTTCTCAGATTTTTTCTACGTCTTACGGTTCGTGAGAAAAAATTCCAATTGGAGGTCTACATGTCTTGCAAATTTCGTGAAAATAAAAACTTTGTATTTCGTTCCAAATTTAATTTATTTCGATTAAGCCTGACGTACTGATTCAAAAAAGATATACATACCCCTATGAGAAAATGCACCGTTTGGCCGAAAAATGGAAAAAACTATAATTTTTTGTAATATTTGTTCATCATTTAAACATCCTTTAATCGGATATATTGGCGTCAATTCCGGTCCTAGAGTCAAACCGGTGCACATTTCTTACATAAAATTTGCTATTGTTCTTCTCAAGTTCTCAGATTTTTTCTACATCTTACGGTTCGTGAGAAAAAATTCCAATTGGAGGTCTACATGTCTTGCAAATTTCGTGAAAATAAAAACTTTGTATTTCGTTCCAAATTTAATTTATTTCTATTAAGCCTGACGTACTGATTCAAAAAAGATATACATACCCTTATGAGAAAATGCACCGTTTGGCCGGAAAATGGAAAAAACTGAAAATTTTTAATTCGATTTTTCCATTATTTTGGCCAAACTGTGGGTAGGGGATAGAAAAAAAACACATATTTGGAATAAGTTGGACCTAGTGTATATATTAACATTAAAAAAACAATTTCCTAAAATTGGAATTTGCCCAAAAATGTTTAAAGGGGGTACCCTTGGATTTTTTTCAAAATTCAATAATCGGGCATATTGGTGTCAATTTCGGTCCTAGAGTCAAACCGGTGCACTTTTCCTACATAAAATTTGCTACCTGTTCTTCTCAAGTACTCAGATTTTTTCTACGTCTTACAATTCGTGAGAAAAAATTCCAATTGGAGGTCTACATGTCTTGCAAATTTCGTGAAAATAAAAACTTTGTATTTCGTTCCAAATTTAATTTATTTCGATTAAGCCTGACGTACTGATTCAAAAAAGATATACATACCCCTATGAGAAAATGCACCGTTTGGCCGAAAAATGGAAAAAACTATAATTTTTTGTAATATTTGTTCATCATTTAAACATCCTTTAATCGGATATATTGGCGTCAATTCCGGTCCTAGAGTCACACCGGTGCACATTTCTTACATAAAATTTGCTATTGTTCTTCTCAAGTTCTCAGATTTTTTCTACATCTTACGGTTCGTGAGAAAAAATTCCAATTGGAGGTCTACATGTCTTGCAAATTTCGTGAAAATAAAAACTTTGTATTTCGTTCCAAATTTAATTTATTTCTATTAAGCCTGACGTACTGATTCAAAAAAGATATACATACCCTTATGAGAAAATGCACCGTTTGGCCGGAAAATGGAAAAAACTGAAAATTTTTAATTCGATTTTTCCATTATTTTGGCCAAACTGTGGGTAGGGGATAGAAAAAAAACACATATTTGGAATAAGTTGGACCTAGTGTATATATTAACATTAAAAAAACAATTTCCTAAAATTGGAATTTGCCCAAAAATGTTTAAAGGGGGTACCCTTGGATTTTTTTCAAAATTCAATAATCGGGCATATTGGTGTCAATTTCGGTCCTAGAGTCAAACCGGTGCACTTTTCCTACATAAAATTTGCTACCTGTTCTTCTCAAGTACTCAGATTTTTTCTACGTCTTACAATTCGTGAGAAAAAATTCCAATTGGAGGTCTACATGTCTTGCAAATTTCGTGAAAATAAAAACTTTGTATTTCGTTCCAAATTTAATTTATTTCGATTAAGCCTGACGTACTGATTCAAAAAAGATATACATACCCCTATGAGAAAATGCACCGTTTGGCCGAAAAATGGAAAAAACTATAATTTTTTGTAATATTTGTTCATCATTTAAACATCCTTTAATCGGATATATTGGCGTCAATTCCGGTCCTAGAGTCACAGCGGTGCACATTTCTTAGATAAAATTTGCTACTTGTTCTTCTCAAGTTCTCAGATTTTTTCTACATCTTACGGTTCGTGAGAAAAAAATCCAATTGGAGGTCTACATGTCTTGCAAATTTCGTGAAAATAAAAACTTTGTATTTCGTTCCAAATTTAATTTATTTCGATTAAGCCTGACGTACTGATTCAAAAAAGGAAAACATACCCCTATGAGAAAATGCACCGTTTGGCCGGAAAATGGAAAAAACTATAATTTTTTGTAATATTTGTTCATCATTTAAACATCCTTTAATCGGATATATTGGCGTCAATTCCGGTCCTAGAGTCAAACCGGTGCACATTTCTTACATAAAATTTGCTACTTGTTCTTCTCAAGTTCTCAGATTTTTTCTACATCTTACGGTTCGTGAGAAAAAATTCCAATTGGAGGTCTACATGTCTTGCAAATTTCGTGAAAATAAAAACTTTGTATTTCGTTCCAAGTTTAATTTATTTCTATTAAGCCTGACGTGCTGATTCAAAAAAGATATACATACCCTTATGAGAAAATGCACCGTTTGGCCGGAAAATGGAAAAAACTGAAAATTTTTAATTCGATTTTTCCATTATTTTGGCCAAACTGTGGGTAGGGGATAGAAAAAAAACACATATTTGGAATAAGTTGGACCTAGTGTATATATTAACATTAAAAAAACAATTTCCTAAAATTGGAATTTGCCCAAAAATGTTTAAAGGGGGTACCCTTGGATTTTTTTCAAAATTCAATAATCGGGCATATTGGTGTCAATTTCGGTCCTAGAGTAAAACCGGTGCACTTTTCCTACATAAAATTTGCTACCTGTTCTTCTCAAGTACTCAGATTTTTTCTACGTCTTACAATTCGTGAGAAAAAATTCCAATTGGAGGTCTACATGTCTTGCAAATTTCGTGAAAATAAAAACTTTGTATTTCGTTCCAAATTTAATTTATTTCGATTAAGCCTGACGTACTGATTCAAAAAAGATATACATACCCCTATGAGAAAATGCTCCGTTTGGCCGAAAAATGGAAAAAACTATAATTTTTTGTAATATTGGTTCATCATTTAAACATCCTTTAATCGGATATATTGGCGTCAATTCCGGTCCTAGAGTCACACCGGTGCACATTTCTTACATAAAATTTGCTACTTGTTCTTCTCAAGTTCTCAGATTTTTTCTACATCTTACGGTTCGTGAGAAAAAAATCCAATTGGAGGTCTACATGTCTTGCAAATTTCGTGAAAATAAAAACTTTGTATTTCGTTCCAAGTTTAATTTATTTCTATTAAGCCTGACGTACTGATTCAAAAAAGATATACATACCCTTATGAGAAAATGCACCGTTTGGCCGGAAAATGGAAAAAACTGAAAATTTTTAATTCGATTTTTCCATTATTTTTGCCAAACTGTGGGTAGGGGATAGAAAAAAAACACATATTTGGAATAAGTTGGACCTAGTGTATATATTAACATTAAAAAAACAATTTCCTAAAATTGGAATTTGCCCAAAAATGTTTAAAGGGGGTACCCTTGGATTTTTTTCAAAATTCAATAATCGGGCATATTGGTGTCAATTTCGGTCCTAGAGTCAAACCGGTGCACTTTTCCTACATAAAATTTGCTACCTGTTCTTCTCAAGTATTCAGATTTTTTCTACGTCTTACGGTTCGTGAGAAAAAATTCCAATTGGAGGTCTACATGTCTTGCAAATTTCGTGAAAATAAAAACTTTGTATTTCGTTCCAAATTTAATTTATTTCGATTAAGCCTGACGTACTGATTCAAAAAAGATATACATACCCCTATGAGAAAATGCACCGTTTGGCCGAAAAATGGAAAAAACTATAATTTTTTTGTAATATTTGTTCATCATTTAAACATCCTTTAATCGGATATATTGGCGTCAATTCCGGTCCTAGAGTCACACCGGTGCACTTTTCCTACATAAAATTTGCTACTTGTTCTTCTCAAGTACTCAGATTTTTTCTACGTCTTACGGTTCGTGAGAAAAAATTCCAATTGGAGGTCTACATGTCTTGCAAATTTCGTGAAAATAAAAACTTTGTATTTCGTTCCAAATTTAATTTATTTCGATTAAGCCTGACGTACTGATTCAAAAAAGATATACATACCCTAATGAGAAAATGCACCGTTTGGCCGGAAAATGGAAAAAACTATAATTTTTTGTAATATTTGTTCATCATTTAAACATCCTTTAATCGGATATATTGGCGTCAATTCCGGTCCTAGAGTCAAACCTGTGCACATTTCTTACATAAAATTTGCTATTGTTCTTCTCAAGTTCTCAGATTTTTTCTACATCTTACGGTTCGTGAGAAAAAATTCCAATTGGAGGTCTACATGTCTTGCAAATTTCGTGAAAATAAAAACTTTGTATTTCGTTCCAAATTTAATTTATTTCTATTAAGCCTGACGTACTGATTCAAAAAAGATATACATACCCTTATGAGAAAATGCACCGTTTGGCCGGAAAATGGAAAAAACTGAAAATTTTTAATTCGATTTTTCCATTATTTTGGCCAAACTGTGGGTAGGGGATAGAAAAATTGGAATTTGCCCAAAAATGTTTAAAGGGGGTACCCTTGGATTTTTTTCAAAATTCAATAATCGGGCATATTGGTGTCAATTTCGGTCCTAGAGTCAAACCGGTGCACTTTTCCTACATAAAATTTGCTACCTGTTCTTCTCAAGTACTCAGATTTTTTCTACGTCTTACGGTTCGTGAGAAAAAATTCCAATTGGAGGTCTACATGTCTTGCAAATTTCGTGAAAATAAAAACTTTGTATTTCGTTCCAAATTTAATTTATTTCGATTAAGCCTGACGTACTGATTCAAAAAAGATATACATACCCCTATGAGAAAATGCACCGTTTGGCCGAAAAATGGAAAAAACTATAATTTTTTTGTAATATTTGTTCATCATTTAAACATCCTTTAATCGGATATATTGGCGTCAATTCCGGTCCTAGAGTCACACCGGTGCACATTTCTTACATAAAATTTGCTACTTGTTCTTCTCAAGTTCTCAGATTTTTTCTACATCTTACGGTTCGTGAGAAAAAAATCCAATTGGAGGTCTACATATCTTGCAAATTTCGTGAAAATAAAAACTTTGTATTTCGTTCCAAATTTAATTTATTTCGATTAAGCCTGACGTACTGATTCAAAAAAGGAAAACATACCCCTATGAGAAACTGCACCGTTTGGCCGGAAAATGGAAAAAACTATAATTTTTTGTAATATTTGTTCATCATTTAAACATCCTTTAATCGGATATATTGGCGTCAATTCCGGTCCTAGAGTCACACCGGTGCACATTTCTTACATACAATTTGCTACTTGTTCTTCTCAAGTTCTCAGATTTTTTCTACATCTTACGGTTCGTGAGAAAAAAATCCAATTGGAGATCTACATGTCTTGCAAATTTCATGAAAATAAAAACTTTGTATTTCGTTCCAAATTTAATTTATTTCTATTAAGCCTGACGTACTGATTCAAAAAAGATATACATACCCTTATGAGAAAATGCACCGTTTGGCCGGAAAATGGAAAAAACTGAAAATTTTTAATTCGATTTTTCCATTATTTTTGCCAAACTGTGGGTAGGGGATAGAAAAAAAACACATATTTGGAATAAGTTGGACCTAGTGTATATATTAACATTAAAAAAACAATTTCCTAAAATTGGAATTTGCCCAAAAATGTTTAAAGGGGGTACCCTTGGATTTTTTTCAAAATTCAATAATCGGGCATATTGGTGTCAATTTCGGTCCTAGGGTCAAACCGGTGCACTTTTCCTACATAAAATTTGCTACTTGTTCTTCTCAAGTACTCAGATTTTTTCTACGTCTTACGGTTCGTGAGAAAAAATTCCAATTGGAGGTCTACATGTCTTGCAAATTTCGTGAAAATAAAAACTTTGTATTTCGTTCCAAATTTAATTTATTTCGATTAAGCCTGACGTACTGATTCAAAAAAGATATACATACCCCTATGAGAAACCGGTGCACATTTCTTACATAAAATTTGCTACTTGTTCTTCTCAAGTTCTCAGATTTTTTCTACATCTTACGGTTCGTGAGAAAAAAATCCAATTGGAGGTCTACATGTCTTGCAAATTTCGTGAAAATAAAAACTTTGTATTTCGTTCCAAATTTAATTTATTTCTATTAAGCCTGACGTACTGATTCAAAAAAGATATACATACCCTTATGAGAAAATGCACCGTTTGGCCGGAAAATGGAAAAAACTGAAAATTTTTAATTCGATTTTTCCATTATTTTTGCCAAACTGTGGGTAGGGGATAGAAAAAAAACACATATTTGGAATAAGTTGGACCTAGTGTATATATTAACATTAAAAAAACAATTTCCTAAAATTGGAATTTGCCCAAAAATGTTTAAAGGGGGTACCCTTGGATTTTTTTCAAAATTCAATAATCGGGCATATTGGTGTCAATTTCGGTCCTAGGGTCAAACCGGTGCACTTTTCCTACATAAAATTTGCTACTTGTTCTTCTCAAGTACTCAGATTTTTTCTACGTCTTACGGTTGGTGAGAAAAAATTCCAATTGGAGGTCTACATGTCTTGCAAATTTCGTGAAAATAAAAACTTTGTATTTCGTTCCAAATTTAATTTATTTCGATTAAGCCTGACGTACTGATTCAAAAAAGATATACATACAACTATGAGAAACCGGTGCACATTTCTTACATAAAATTTGCTACTTGTTCTTCTCAAGTTCTCAGATTTTTTCTACGTCTTACGGTTCGTGAGAAAAAATTCCAATTGGAGGTCTACATGTCTTGCAAATTTCGTGAAAATAAAAACTTTGTATTTCGTTCCAAATTTAATTTATTTCGATTAAGCCTGACGTACTGATTCAAAAAAGATATACATACCCTTATGAGAAAATGCACCGTTTGGCCGGAAAATGGAAAAAACTGAAAATTTTTAATTCGATTTTTCCATTATTTTTGCCAAACTGTGGGTAGGGGATAGAAAAAAAAAACACATATTTGGAATAAGTTAGACCTAGTGTATATATTAACATTAAAAAAACAATTTCCTAAAATTGGAATTTGCCCAAAAATGTTTAAAGTGGGTACCCTTGGATTTTTTTCAAAATTCAATAATCGGGCATATTGGTGTCAATTTCGGTCCTAGAGTCAAACCGGTGCACTTTTCCTACATAAAATTTGCTACCTGTTCTTCTCAAGTACTCAGATTTTTTCTACGTCTTACAATTCGTGAGAAAAAATTCCAATTGGAGGTCTACATGTGTTGCAAATTTCGTGAAAATAAAAACTTTGTATTTCGTTCCAAATTTAATTTATTTCGATTAAGCCTGACGTACTGATTCAAAAAAGATATACATACCCCTATGAGAAAATGCACCGTTTGGCCGAAAAATGGAAAAAACTATAATTTTTTTAATATTTGTTCATCATTTAAACATCCTTTAATCGGATATATTGGCGTCAATTCCGGTCCTAGAGTCACACCGGTGCACATTTCTTACATAAAATTTGCTACTTGTTCTTCTCAAGTTCTCAGATTTTTTCTACATCTTACGGTTCGTGAGAAAAAAATCCAATTGGAGGTCTACATATCTTGCAAATTTCGTGAAAATAAAAACTTTGTATTTCGTTCCAAATTTAATTTATTTCGATTAAGCCTGACGTACTGATTCAAAAAAGGAAAACATACCCCTATGAGAAACTGCACCGTTTGGCCGGAAAATGGAAAAAACTATAATTTTTTGTAATATTTGTTCATCATTTAAACATCCTTTAATCGGATATATTGGCGTCAATTCCGGTCCCTAGAGTCACACCGGTGCACATTTCTTACATACAATTTGCTACTTGTTCTTCTCAAGTTCTCAGATTTTTTCTACATCTTACGGTTCGTGAGAAAAAAATCCAATTGGAGGTCTACATGTCTTGCAAATTTCATGAAAATAAAAACTTTGTATTTCGTTCCAAATTTAATTTATTTCTATTAAGCCTGACGTACTGATTCAAAAAAGATATACATACCCTTATGAGAAAATGCACCGTTTGGCCGGAAAATGGAAAAAACTGAAAATTTTTAATTCGATTTTTCCCATTATTTTTGCCAAACTGTGGGTAGGGGATAGAAAAAAAACACATATTTGGAATAAGTTGGACCTAGTGTATATATTAACATTAAAAAAACAATTTCCTAAAATTGGAATTTGCCCAAAAATGTTTAAAGGGGGTACCCTTGGATTTTTTTCAAAATTCAATAATCGGGCATATTGGTGTCAATTTCGGTCCTAGGGTCAAACCGGTGCACTTTTCCTACATAAAATTTGCTACTTGTTCTTCTCAAGTACTCAGATTTTTTCTACGTCTTACGGTTCGTGAGAAAAAATTCCAATTGGAGGTCTACATGTCTTGCAAATTTCGTGAAAATAAAAACTTTGTATTTCGTTCCAAATTTAATTTATTTCGATTAAGCCTGACGTACTGATTCAAAAAAGATATACATACCCCTATGAGAAACCGGTGCACATTTCTTACATAAAATTTGCTACTTGTTCTTCTCAAGTTCTCAGATTTTTTCTACATCTTACGGTTCGTGAGAAAAAAATCCAATTGGAGGTCTACATGTCTTGCAAATTTCGTGAAAATAAAAACTTTGTATTTCGTTCCAAATTTAATTTATTTCTATTAAGCCTGACGTACTGATTCAAAAAAGATATACATACCCTTATGAGAAAATGCACCGTTTGGCCGGAAAATGGAAAAAACTGAAAATTTTTAATTCGATTTTTCCATTATTTTTGCCAAACTGTGGGTAGGGGATAGAAAAAAAACACATATTTGGAATAAGTTGGACCTAGTGTATATATTAACATTAAAAAAACAATTTCCTAAAATTGGAATTTGCCCAAAAAATGTTTAAAGGGGGTACCCTTGGATTTTTTTCAAAATTCAATAATCGGGCATATTGGTGTCAATTTCGGTCCTAGGGTCAAACCGGTGCACTTTTCCTACATAAAATTTGCTACTTGTTCTTCTCAAGTACTCAGATTTTTTCTACGTCTTACGGTTGGTGAGAAAAAATTCCAATTGGAGGTCTACATGTCTTGCAAATTTCGTGAAAATAAAAACTTTGTATTTCGTTCCAAATTTAATTTATTTCGATTAAGCCTGACGTACTGATTCAAAAAAGATATACATACAACTATGAGAAACCGGTGCACATTTCTTACATAAAATTTGCTACTTGTTCTTCTCAAGTTCTCAGATTTTTTCTACGTCTTACGGTTCGTGAGAAAAAATTCCAATTGGAGGTCTACATGTCTTGCAAATTTCGTGAAAATAAAAACTTTGTATGTCGTTCCAAATTTAATTTATTTCGATTAAGCCTGACGTACTGATTCAAAAAAGATATACATACCCCTATGAGAAAATGCACCGTTTGGCCGGAAAATGGAAAAGACTATAATTTTTTGTAATATTTGTTCATCATTTAAACATCTTTTAATCGGATATATTGGCGTCAATTCCGGTCCTAGAGTCAAACCGGTGCACATTTCTTACATAAAATTTGCTACTTGTTCTTCTCAAGTTCTCAGATTTTTTCTACGTCTTACGGTTCGTGAGAAAAAATTCCAATTGGAGGTCTACATGTCTTGCAAATTTCGTGAAAATAAAAATTTTGTATTTCGTTCCAAATTTAATTTATTTCGATTAAGCCTGACGTACTGATTCAAAAAAGATATACATACCCTTATGAGAAAATGCACCGTTTGGCCGGAAAATGGAAAAAACTGAAAATTTTTAATTCGATTTTTCCATTATTTTTGCCAAACTGTGGGTAGGGATAGAAAAAAAAACACATATTTGGAATAAGTTAGACCTAGTGTATATATTAACATTAAAAAAACAATTTCCTAAAATTGGAATTTGCCCAAAAATGTTTAAAGGGGGTACCCTTGGATTTTTTTCAAAATTCAATAATCGGGCATATTGGTGTCAATTTCGGTCCTAGAGTCAAACCGGTGCACTTTTCCTACATAAAATTTGCTACTTGTTCTTCTCAAGTACTCAGATTTTTTCTACGTCTTACGGTTCGTGAGAAAAAATTCCAATTGGAGGTCTACATGTCTTGCAAATTTCGTGAAAATAAAAACTTTGTATTTCGTTCCAAATTTAATTTATTTCGATTAAGCCTGACGTACTGATTCAAAAAAGATATACATACCCTTATGAGAAAATGCACCGTTTGGCCGGAAATGGAAAAAACTGAAAATTTTTAATTCGATTTTTCCATTATTTTTGCCAAACTGTGGGTAGGGGATAGAAAAAAAACACATATTTGGAATAAGTTAGACCTAGTGTATATATTAACATTAAAAAAACAATTTCCTAAAATTGGAATTTGCTCAAAAATGTTTAAAGGGGGTACCCTTGGATTTTTTTCAAAATTCAATAATCGGGCATATTGGTGTCAATTTCGGTCCTAGAGTCAAACCGGTGCACTTTTCCTACATAAAGTTTGCTACTTGTTCTTCTCAAGTACTCAGATTTTTTCTACGTCTTACGGTTCGTGAGAAAAAATTCCAATTGGAGGTCTACATGTCTTGCAAATTTCGTGAAAATAAAAACTTTGTATTTCGTTCCAAATTTAATTTATTTCGATTAAGCCTGACGTACTGATTCAAAAAAGATATACATACCCCAATGAGAAAATGCACCGTTTGGCCGGAAAATGGAAAAAACTATAATTTTTTGTAATATTTGTTCATCATTTAAACATCCTTTAATCGGATATATTGGCGTCAATTCCGGTCCTAGAGTCAAACCGGTGCACATTTCTTACATAAAATTTGCTACTTGTTCTTCTCAAGTTCTCAGATTTTTTCTACGTCTTACGGTTCGTGAGAAAAAATTCAATTGGAGGTCTACATGTCTTGCAAATTTCGTGAAAATAAAAACTTTGTATGTCGTTCCAAATTTAATTTATTTCGATTAAGCCTGACGTACTGATTCAAAAAAGATATACATACCCCTATGAGAAAATGCACCGTTTGGCCGGAAAATGGAAAAGACTATAATTTTTTGTAATATTTGTTCATCATTTAAACATCCTTTAATCGGATATATTGGCGTCAATTCCGGTCCTAGAGTCAAACCGGTGCACATTTCTTACATAAAATTTGCTACTTGTTCTTCTCAAGTTCTCAGATTTTTTCTACGTCTTACGGTTCGTGAGAAAAAATTCCAATTGGAGGTCTACATGTCTTGCAAATTTCGTGAAAATAAAAACTTTGTATTTCGTTCCAAATTTAATTTATTTCGATTAAGCCTGACGTACTGATTCAAAAAAGATATACATACCCTTATGAGAAAATGCACCGTTTGGCCGGAAAATGGAAAAAACTGAAAATTTTTAATTCGATTTTTCCATTATTTTTGCCAAACTGTGGGTAGGGGATAGAAAAAAAACACATATTTGGAATAAGTTGGACCTAGTGTATATATTAACATTAAAAAAACAATTTCCTAAAATTGGAATTTGCCCAAAAATGTTTAAAGGGGGTACCCTTGGATTTTTTTCAAAATTCAATAATCGGGCATATTGGTGTCAATTTCGGTCCTAGAGTCAAACCGGTGCACTTTTCCTACATAAAATTTGCTACCTGTTCTTCTCAAGTACTCAGATTTTTTCTACGTCTTACAATTCGTGAGAAAAAATTCCAATTGGAGGTCTACATGTCTTGCAAATTTCGTGAAAATAAAAACTTTGTATTTCGTTCCAAATTTAATTTATTTCGATTAAGCCTGACGTACTGATTCAAAAAAGATATACATACCCCTATGAGAAAATGCACCGTTTGGCCGAAAAATGGAAAAAACTATAATTTTTTGTAATATTTGTTCATCATTTAAACATCCTTTAATCGGATATATTGGCGTCAATTCCGGTCCTAGAGTCACACCGGTGCACATTTCTTACATAAAATTTGCTACTTGTTCTTCTCAAGTTCTCAGATTTTTTCTACATCTTACGGTTCGTGAGAAAAAAATCCAATTGGAGGTCTACATGTCTTGCAAATTTCGTGAAAATAAAAACTTTGTATTTCGTTCCAAATTTAATTTATTTCTATTAAGCCTGACGTACTGATTCAAAAAAGATATACATACCCTTATGAGAAAATGCACCGTTTGGCCGGAAAATGGAAAAAACTGAAAATTTTTAATTCGATTTTTCCATTATTTTTGCCAAACTGTGGGTAGGGGATAGAAAAAAAACACATATTTGGAATAAGTTGGACCTAGTGTATATATTAACATTAAAAAAACAATTTCCTAAAATTGGAATTTGCCCAAAAATGTTTAAAGGGGGTACCCTTGGATTTTTTTCAAATTCAATAATCGGGCATATTGGTGTCAATTTCGGTCCTAGGGTCAAACCGGTGCACTTTTCCTACATAAAATTTGCTACTTGTTCTTCTCAAGTACTCAGATTTTTTCTACGTCTTACGGTTCGTGAGAAAAAATTCCAATTGGAGGTCTACATGTCTTGCAAATTTCGTGAAAATAAAAACTTTGTATTTCGTTCCAAATTTAATTTATTTCGATTAAGCCTGACGTACTGATTCAAAAAAGATATACATACCCCCATGAGAAAATGCACCGTTTGGCCGAAAAATGGAAAAAACTATAATTTTTTTGTAATATTTGTTCATCATTTAAACATCCTTTAATCGGATATATTGGCGTCAATTCCGGTCCTAGAGTCACACCGGTGCACTTTTCCTACATAAAATTTGCTACTTGTTCTTCTCAAGTACTCAGATTTTTTCTACGTCTTACGGTTCGTGAGAAAAAATTCCAATTGGAGGTCTACATGTCTTGCAAATTTCGTGAAAATAAAAACTTTGTATTTCGTTCCAAATTTAATTTATTTCGATTAAGCCTGACGTACTCATTCAAAAAAGATATACATACCCCTATGAGAAAATGCACCGTTTTACCGAAAAATGGAAAAAACTATAATTTTTTTGTAATATTTGTTCATCATTTAAACATCCTTTAATCGGATATATTGGCGTCAATTCCGGTCCTAGAGTCACACCGGTGCACTTTTCCTACATAAAATTTGCTACTTGTTCTTCTCAAGTACTCAGATTTTTTCTACGTCTTACGGTTCGTGAGAAAAAATTCCAATTGGAGGTCTACATGTCTTGCAAATTTCGTGAAAATAAAAACTTTGTATTTCGTTCCAAATTTAATTTATTTCGATTAAGCCTGACGTACTGATTCAAAAAAGATATACATACCCCTATGAGAAAATGCACCGTTTGGCCGAAAAATGGAAAAAACTATAATTTTTTGTAATATTTGTTCATCATTTAAACATCCTTTAATCGGATATATTGGCGTCAATTCGGTCCTAGAGTCACACCGGTGCACATTTCTTACATAAAATTTGCTACTTGTTCTTCTCAAGTTCTCAGATTTTTTCTACATCTTACGGTTCGTGAGAAAAAAATCCAATTGGAGGTCTACATGTCTTGCAAATTTCGTGAAAATAAAAACTTTGTATTTCGTTCCAAATTTAATTTATTTCTATTAAGCCTGACGTACTGATTCAAAAAAGATATATATACCCTTATGAGAAAATGCACCGTTTGGCCGGAAAATGGAAAAAACTGAACATTTTTAATTCGATTTTTCCATTATTTTTGCCAAACTGTGGGTAGGGGATAGAAAAAAAACACATATTTGGAATAAGTTGGACCTAGTGTATATATTAACATTAAAAAAAACAATTTCCTAAAATTGGAATTTGCCCAAAAATGTTTAAAGGGGGTACCCTTGGATTTTTTTCAAAATTCAATAATCGGGCATATTGGTGTCAATTTCGGTCCTAGGGTCAAACCGGTGCACTTTTCCTACATAAAATTTGCTACTTGTTCTTCTCAAGTACTCAGATTTTTTCTACGTCTTACGGTTCGTGAGAAAAAATTCCAATTGGAGGTCTACATGTCTTGCAAATTTCGTGAAAATAAAAACTTTGTATTTCGTTCCAAATTTAATTTATTTCGATTAAGCCTGACGTACTGATTCAAAAAAGATATACATACCCTTATGAGAAAATGCACCGTTTGGCCGAAAAATGGAAAAAACTATTTTGTAATATTTGTTCATCATTTAAACATCCTTTAATCGGATATATTGGCGTCAATTCCGGTCCTAGAGTCAAACCGGTGCACATTTCTTACATAAAATTTGCTACTTGTTCTTCTCAAGTTCTCAGATTTTTTCTACGTCTTACGGTTCGTGAGAAAAAATTCCAATTGGAGGTCTACATGTCTTGCAAATTTCGTGAAAATAAAAATTTTATATTTCGTTCCAAATTTAATTTATTTCGATTAAGCCTGACGTACTGATTCAAAAAAGATATACATACCCCTATGAGAAAATGCACCGTTTGGCCGAAAAATGGAAAAAACTATAATTTTTTGTAATATTTGTTCATCATTTAAACATCCTTTAATCGGATATATTGGCGTCAATTCCGGTCCTAGAGTCACACCGGTGCACATTTCTTACATAAAATTTGCTACTTGTTCTTCTCAAGTTCTCAGATTTTTTCTACATCTTACGGTTCGTGAGAAAAAAATCCAATTGGAGGTCTACATGTCTTGCAAATTTCGTGAAAATAAAAACTTTGTATTTCGTTCCAAATTTAATTTATTTCTATTAAGCCTGACGTACTGATTCAAAAAAGATATACATACCCTTATGAGAAAATGCACCGTTTGGCCGGAAAATGGAAAAAACTGAAAATTTTTAATTCGATTTTTCCATTATTTTTGCCAAACTGTGGGTAGGGGATAGAAAAAAAACACATATTTGGAATAAGTTGGACCTAGTGTATATATTAACATTAAAAAAACAATTTCCTAAAATTGGAATTTGCCCAAAAATGTTTAAAGGGGGTACCCTTGGATTTTTTTCAAAATTCAATAATCGGGCATATTGGTGTCAATTTCGGTCCTAGGGTCAAACCGGTGCACTTTTCCTACATAAAATTTGCTACTTGTTCTTCTCAAGTACTCAGATTTTTTCTACGTCTTACGGTTCGTGAGAAAAAATTCCAATTGGAGGTCTACATGTCTTGCAAATTTCGTGAAAATAAAAACTTTGTATTTCGTTCCAAATTTAATTTATTTCGATTAAGCCTGACGTACTGATTCAAAAAAGATATACATACCCCCATGAGAAAATGCACCGTTTGGCCGAAAAATGGAAAAAACTATAATTTTTTTGTAATATTTGTTCATCATTTAAACATCCTTTAATCGGATATATTGGCGTCAATTCCGGTCCTAGAGTCACACCGGTGCACTTTTCCTACATAAAATTTGCTACTTGTTCTTCTCAAGTACTCAGATTTTTTCTACGTCTTACGGTTCGTGAGAAAAAATTCCAATTGGAGGTCTACATGTCTTGCAAATTTCGTGAAAATAAAAACTTTGTATTTCGTTCCAAATTTAATTTATTTCGATTAAGCCTGACGTACTCATTCAAAAAAGATATACATACCCCTATGAGAAAATGCACCGTTTTACCGAAAAATGGAAAAAACTATAATTTTTTTGTAATATTTGTTCATCATTTAAACATCCTTTAATCGGATATATTGGCGTCAATTCCGGTCCTAGAGTCACACCGGTGCACTTTTCCTACATAAAATTTGCTACTTGTTCTTCTCAAGTACTCAGATTTTTTCTACGTCTTACGGTTCGTGAGAAAAAATTCCAATTGGAGGTCTACATGTCTTGCAAATTTCGTGAAAATAAAAACTTTGTATTGCGTTCCAAATTTAATTTATTTCGATTAAGCCTGACGTACTGATTCAAAAAAGATATACATACCCCTATGAGAAAATGCACCGTTTGGCCGAAAAATGGAAAAAACTATAATTTTTTGTAATATTTGTTCATCATTTAAACATCCTTTAATCGGATATATTGGCGTCAATTCCGGTCCTAGAGTCACACCGGTGCACATTTCTTACATAAAATTTGCTACTTGTTCTTCTCAAGTTCTCAGATTTTTTCTACGTCTTACGGTTCGTGAGAAAAAATTCCAATTGGAGGTCTACATGTCTTGCAAATTTCGTGAAAATAAAAATTTTATATTTCGTTCCAAATTTAATTTATTTCGATTAAGCCTGACGTACTGATTCAAAAAAGATATACATACCCTTATGAGAAAATGCACCGTTTGGCCGGAAAATGGAAAAAACTGAAAATTTTTAATTCGATTTTTCCATTATTTTTGCCAAACTGTGGGTAGGGGATAGAAAAAAAACACATATTTGGAATAAGTTAGACCTAGTGTATATATTAACATTAAAAAAACAATTTCCTAAAATTGGAATTTGCCCAAAAATGTTTAAAGGGGGTACCCTTGGATTTTTTTCAAAATTCAATAATCGGGCATATTGGTGTCAATTTCGGTCCTAGAGTCAAACCGGTGCACTTTTCCTACATAAAATTTGCTACTTGTTCTTCTCAAGTACTCAGATTTTTTCTACGTCTTACGGTTCGTGAGAAAAAATTCCAATTGGAGGTCTACATGTCTTGCAAATTTCGTGAAAATAAAAACTTTGTATTTCGTTCCAAATTTAATTTATTTCGATTAAGCCTGACGTACTGATTCAAAAAAGATATACATACCCTTATGAGAAAATGCACCGTTTGGCCGGAAAATGGAAAAAACTGAAAATTTTTAATTCGATTTTTCCATTATTTTTGCCAAACTGTGGGTAGGGGATAGAAAAAAAACACATATTTGGAATAAGTTAGACCTAGTGTATATATTAACATTAAAAAAACAATTTCCTAAAATTGGAATTTGCCCAAAAATGTTTAAAGGGGGTACCCTTGGATTTTTTTCAAAATTCAATAATCGGGCATATTGGTGTCAATTTCGGTCCTAGAGTCAAACCGGTGCACTTTTCCTACATAAAGTTTGCTACTTGTTCTTCTCAAGTACTCAGATTTTTTCTACGTCTTACGGTTCGTGAGAAAAAATTCCAATTGGAGGTCTACATGTCTTGCAAATTTCGTGAAAATAAAAACTTTGTATTTCGTTCCAAATTTAATTTATTTCGATTAAGCCTGACGTACTGATTCAAAAAAGATATACATACCCTTATGAGAAAATGCACCGTTTGGCCGGAAAATGGAAAAAACTGAAAATTTTTAATTCGATTTTTCCCTTATTTTTGCCAAACTGTGGGTAGGGGATAGAAAAAAAACACATATTTGGAATAAGTTAGACCTAGTGTATATATTAACATTAAAAAAACAATTTCCTAAAATTGGAATTTGCCCAAAAATGTTTAAAGGGGGTACCCTTGGATTTTTTTCAAAATTCAATAATCGGGCATATTGGTGTCAATTTCGGTCCTAGAGTCAAACCGGTGCACTTTTCCTACATAAAGTTTGCTACTTGTTCTTCTCAAGTACTCAGATTTTTTCTACGTCTTACGGTTCGTGAGAAAAAATTCCAATTGGAGGTCTACATGTCTTGCAAATTTCGTGAAAATAAAAACTTTGTATTTCGTTCCAAATTTAATTTATTTCGATTAAGCCTGACGTACTGATTCAAAAAAGATATACATACCCTAATGAGAAAATGCACCGTTTGGCTGGAAAATGGAAAAAACTATAATTTTTTGTAATATTTGTTCATCATTTAAACATCCTTTAATCGGATATATTGGCGTCAATTCCGGTCCTAGAGTCAAACCGGTGCACATTTCTTACATAAAATTTGCTACTTGTTCTTCTCAAGTTCTCAAATTTTTTCTACGTCTTACGGTTCGTGAGAAAAAATTCCAATTGGAGGTCTACATGTCTTGCAAATTTCGTGAAAATAAAAACTTTGTATGTCGTTCCAAATTTAATTTATTTCGATTAAGCCTGACGTACTGATTCAAAAAAGATATACATACCCCTATGAGAAAATGCACCGTTTGGCCGGAAAATGGAAAAGACTATAATTTTTTGTAATATTTGTTCATCATTTAAACATCCTTTAATCGGATATATTGGCGTCAATTCCGGTCCTAGAGTCAAACCGGTGCACATTTCTTACATAAAATTTGCTACTTGTTCTTCTCAAGTTCTCAGATTTTTTCTACGTCTTACGGTTCGTGAGAAAAAATTCCAATTGGAGGTCTACATGTCTTGCAAATTTCGTGAAATTAAAAACTTTGTATTTCGTTCCAAATTTAATTTATTTCGATTAAGCCTGACGTACTGATTCAAAAAAGATATACATACCCTTATGAGAAAATGCACCGTTTGGCCGGAAAATGGAAAAAACTGAAAATTTTTAATTCGATTTTTCCATTATTTTTGCCAAACTGTGGGTAGGGGATAGAAAAAAAACACATATTTGGAATGAGTTAGACCTAGTGTATATATTAACATTAAAAAAACAATTTCCTAAAATTGGAATTTGCTCAAAAATGTTTAAAGGGGGTACCCTTGGATTTTTTTCAAAATTCAATAATCGGGCATATTGGTGTCAATTTCGGTCCTAGAGTCAAACCGGTGCACTTTTCCTACATAAAGTTTGCTACTTGTTCTTCTCAAGTACTCAGATTTTTTCTACGTCTTACGGTTCGTGAGAAAAAATTCCAATTGGAGGTCTACATGTCTTGCAAATTTCGTGAAAATAAAAACTTTGTATTTCGTTCCAAATTTAATTTATTTCGATTAAGCCTGACGTACTGATTCAAAAAAGATATACATACCCTTATGAGAAAATGCACCGTTTGGCCGGAAAATGGAAAAAACTGAAAATTTTTAATTCGATTTTTCCCTTATTTTTGCCAAACTGTGGGTAGGGGATAGAAAAAAAACACATATTTGGAATAAGTTAGACCTAGTGTATATATTAACATTAAAAAAACAATTTCCTAAAATTGGAATTTGCCCAAAAATGTTTAAAGGGGGTACCCTTGGATTTTTTTCAAAATTCAATAATCGGGCATATTGGTGTCAATTTCGGTCCTAGAGTCAAACCGGTGCACTTTTCCTACATAAAGTTTGCTACTTGTTCTTCTCAAGTACTCAGATTTTTTCTACGTCTTACGGTTCGTGAGAAAAAATTCCAATTGGAGGTCTACATGTCTTGCAAATTTCGTGAAAATAAAAACTTTGTATTTCGTTCCAAATTTAATTTATTTCGATTAAGCCTGACGTACTGATTCAAAAAAGATATACATACCCTAATGAGAAAATGCACCGTTTGGCTGGAAAATGGAAAAAACTATAATTTTTTGTAATATTTGTTCATCATTTAAACATCCTTTAATCGGATATATTGGCGTCAATTCCGGTCCTAGAGTCAAACCGGTGCACATTTCTTACATAAAATTTGCTACTTGTTCTTCTCAAGTTCTCAAATTTTTTCTACGTCTTACGGTTCGTGAGAAAAAATTCCAATTGGAGGTCTACATGTCTTGCAAATTTCGTGAAAATAAAAACTTTGTATGTCGTTCCAAATTTAATTTATTTCGATTAAGCCTGACGTACTGATTCAAAAAAGATATACATACCCCTATGAGAAAATGCACCGTTTGGCCGGAAAATGGAAAAGACTATAATTTTTTGTAATATTTGTTCATCATTTAAACATCCTTTAATCGGATATATTGGCGTCAATTCCGGTCCTAGAGTCAAACCGGTGCACATTTCTTACATAAAATTTGCTACTTGTTCTTCTCAAGTTCTCAGATTTTTTCTACGTCTTACGGTTCGTGAGAAAAAATTCCAATTGGAGGTCTACATGTCTTGCAAATTTCGTGAAATTAAAAACTTTGTATTTCGTTCCAAATTTAATTTATTTCGATTAAGCCTGACGTACTGATTCAAAAAAGATATACATACCCTTATGAGAAAATGCACCGTTTGGCCGGAAAATGGAAAAAACTGAAAATTTTTAATTCGATTTTTCCATTATTTTTGCCAAACTGTGGGTAGGGGATAGAAAAAAAAACACATATTTGGAATGAGTTAGACCTAGTGTATATATTAACATTAAAAAAACAATTTCCTAAAATTGGAATTTGCTCAAAAATGTTTAAAGGGGGTACCCTTGGATTTTTTTCAAAATTCAATAATCGGGCATATTGGTGTCAATTTCGGTCCTAGAGTCAAACCGGTGCACTTTTCCTACATAAAGTTTGCTACTTGTTCTTCTCAAGTACTCAAGATTTTTTCTACGTCTTACGGTTCGTGAGAAAAAATTCCAATTGGAGGTCTACATGTCTTGCAAATTTCGTGAAAATAAAAACTTTGTATTTCGTTCCAAATTTAATTTATTTCGATTAAGCCTGACGTACTGATTCAAAAAAGGAAAACATACCCCTATGAGAAACTGCACCGTTTGGCCGGAAAATGGAAAAAACTATAATTTTTTGTAATATTTGTTCATCATTTAAACATCCTTTAATCGGATATATTGGCGTCAATTCCGGTCCTAGAGTCAAACCGGTGCACATTTCTTACATAAAATTTGCTACTTGTTCTTCTTAAGTTCTCAGATTTTTTCTACATCTTACGGTTCGTGAGAAAAAATTCCAATTGGAGGTCTACACGTCTTGCAAATTTCGTGAAAATAAAAACTTTGTATTTCGTTCCAAATTTAATTTATTTCTATTAAGCCTGACGTACTGATTCAAAAAAGATATACATACCCTTATGAGAAAATGCACCGTTTGGCCGGAAAATGGAAAAAACTGAAAATTTTTAATTCGATTTTTCCATTATTTTGGCCAAACTGTGGGTAGGGGATAGAAAAAAAACACATATTTGGAATAAGTTGGACCTAGTGTATATATTAACATTAAAAAAACAATTTCCTAAAATTGGAATTTGCCCAAAAATGTTTAAAGGGGGTACCCTTGGATTTTTTTCAAAATTCAATAATCGGGCATATTGGTGTCAATTTCGGTCCTAGAGTCAAACCGGTGCACTTTTCCTACATAAAATTTGCTACCTGTGCTTCTCAAGTACTCAGATTTTTTCTACGTCTTACAATTCGTGAGAAAAAATTCCAATTGGAGGTCTACATGTCTTGCAAATTTCGTGAAAATAAAAACTTTGTATTTCGTTCCAAATTTAATTTATTTCGATTAAGCCTGACGTACTGATTCAAAAAAGATATACATACCCCTATGAGAAAATGCACCGTTTGGCCGAAAAATGGAAAAAACTATAATTTTTTGTAATATTTGTTCATCATTTAAACATCCTTTAATCGGATATATTGGCGTCAATTCCGGTCCTAGACTCACACCGGTGCACATTTCTTACATAAAATTTGCTACTTGTTCTTCTCAAGTTCTCAGATTTTTTCTACATCTTACGGTTCGTGAGAAAAAAATCCAATTGGAGGTCTACATGTCTTGCAAATTTCGTGAAAATAAAAACTTTGTATTTCGTTCCAAATTTAATTTATTTCTATTAAGCCTGACGTACTGATTCAAAAAAGATATACATACCCTTATGAGAAAATGCACCGTTTGGCCGGAAAATGGAAAAAACTGAAAATTTTTAATTCGATTTTTCCATTATTTTTGCCAAACTGTGGGTAGGGGATAGAAAAAAAACACATATTTGGAATAAGTTGGACCTAGTGTATATATTAACATTAAAAAAACAATTTCCTAAAATTGGAATTTGCCCAAAAATGTTTAAAGGGGGTACCCTTGGATTTTTTTCAAAATTCAATAATCGGGCATATTGGTGTCAATTTCGGTCCTAGGGTCAAACCGGTGCACTTTTCCTACATAAAATTTGCTACTTGTTCTTCTCAAGTACTCAGATTTTTTCTACGTCTTACGGTTCGTGAGAAAAAATTCCAATTGGAGGTCTACATGTCTTGCAAATTTCGTGAAAATAAAAACTTTGTATTTCGTTCCAAATTTAATTTATTTCGATTAAGCCTGACGTACTGATTCAAAAAAGATATACATACCCCTATGAGAAAATGCACCGTTTGGCCGAAAAATGGAAAAAACTATAATTTTTTTGTAATATTTGTTCATCATTTAAACATCCTTTAATCGGATATATTGGCGTCAATTCCGGTCCTAGAGTCACACCGGTGCACTTTTCCTACATAAAATTTGCTACTTGTTCTTCTCAAGTACTCAGATTTTTTCTACGTCTTGCGGTTCGTGAGAAAAAATTCCAATTGGAGGTCTACATGTCTTGCAAATTTCGTGAAAATAAAAACTTTGTATTTCGTTCCAAATTTAATTTATTTCGATTAAGCCTGACGTACTGATTCAAAAAAGATATACATACCCTAATGAGAAAATGCACCGTTTGGCCGGAAAATGGAAAAAACTATAATTTTTTGTAATATTTGTTCATCATTTAAACATCCTTTAATCGGATATATTGGCGTCAATTCCGGTCCTAGAGTCACACCGGTGCACATTTCTTACATAAAATTTGCTACTTGTTCTTCTCAAGTTCTCAGATTTTTTCTACATCTTACGGTTCGTGAGAAAAAAATCCAATTGGAGGTCTACATGTCTTGCAAATTTCGTGAAAATAAAAACTTTGTATTTCGTTCCAAATTTAATTTATTTCGATTAAGCCTGACGTACTGATTCAAAAAAGATATACATACCCTTATGAGAAAATGCACCGTTTGGCCGGAAAATGGAAAAAACTGAAAATTTTTAATTCGATTTTTCCATTATTTTTGCCAAACTGTGGGTAGGGGATAGAAAAAAAACACATATTTGGAATAAGTTAGACCTAGTGTATATATTAACATTAAAAAAACAATTTCCTAAAATTGGAATTTGCCCAAAAATGTTTAAAGGGGGTACCCTTGGATTTTTTTCAAAATTCAATAATCGGGCATATTGGTGTCAATTTCGGTCCTAGGGTCAAACCGGTGCACTTTTCCTACATAAAGTTTGCTACTTGTTCTTCTCAAGTTCTCAAATTTTTTCTACGTCTTACGGTTCGTGAGAAAAAATTCCAATTGGAGGTCTACATGTCTTGCAAATTTCGTGAAAATAAAAACTTTGTATGTCGTTCCAAATTTAATTTATTTCGATTAAGCCTGACGTACTGATTCAAAAAAGATATACATACCCCTATGAGAAAATGCACCGTTTGGCCGGAAAATGGAAAAGACTATAATTTTTTGTAATATTTGTTCATCATTTAAACATCCTTTAATCGGATATATTGGCGTCAATTCCGGTCCTAGAGTCAAACCGGTGCACATTTCTTACATAAAATTTGCTACTTGTTCTTCTCAAGTTCTCAGATTTTTTCTACGTCTTACGGTTCGTGAGAAAAAATTCCAATTGGAGGTCTACATGTCTTGCAAATTTCGTGAAAATAAAAACTTTGTATTTCGTTCCAAATTTAATTTATTTCTATTAGGCCTGACGTACTGATTCAAAAAAGATATACATACCCTTATGAGAAAATGCACCGTTTGGCCGGAAAATGGAAAAAACTGAAAATTTTTAATTCGATTTTTCCATTATTTTTGCCAAACTGTGGGTAGGGGATAGAAAAAAAACACATATTTGGAATAAGTTAGACCTAGTGTATATATTAACATTAAAAAAACAATTTCCTAAAATTGGAATTTGCCCAAAAATGTTTAAAGGGGGTACCCTTGGATTTTTTTCAAAATTCAATAATCGGGCATATTGGTGTCAATTTCGGTCCTAGAGTCAAACCGGTGCACTTTTCCTACATAAAGTTTGCTACTTGTTCTTCTCAAGTACTCAGATTTTTTCTACGTCTTACGGTTCGTGAGAAAAAATTCCAATTGGAGGTCTACATGTCTTGCAAATTTCGTGAAAATAAAAACTTTGTATTTCGTTCCAAATTTAATTTATTTCGATTAAGCCTGACGTACTGATTCAAAAAAGATATACATACCCTAATGAGAAAATGCACCGTTTGGCCGGAAAATGGAAAAAACTATAATTTTTTGTAATATTTGTTCATCATTTAAACATCCTTTAATCGGATATATTGGCGTCAATTCCGGTCCTAGAGTCAAACCGGTGCACATTTCTTACATAAAATTTGCTACTTGATCTTCTCAAGTTCTCAGATTTTTTCTACGTCTTACGGTTCGTGAGAAAAAATTCCAATTGGAGGTCTACATGTCTTGCAAATTTCGTGAAAATAAAAACTTTGTATGTCGTTCCAAATTTAATTTATTTCGATTAAGCCTGACGTACTGATTCAAAAAAGATATACATACCCCTATGAGAAAATGCACCGTTTGGCCGGAAAATGGAAAAGACTATAATTTTTTGTAATATTTGTTCATCATTTAAACATCCTTTAATCGGATATATTGGCGTCAATTCCGGTCCTAGAGTCAAACCGGTGCACATTTCTTACATAAAATTTGCTACTTGTTCTTCTCAAGTTCTCAGATTTTTTCTACGTCTTACGGTTCGTGAGAAAAAATTCCAATTGGAGGTCTACATGTCTTGCAAATTTCGTGAAAATAAAAACTTTGTATTTCGTTCCAAATTTAATTTATTTCAATTAAGCCTGACGTACTGATTCAAGAAAGATATACATACCCTTATGAGAAAATACACCGTTTGGCCGGAAAATGGAAAAAACTATAATTTTTTGTAATATTTGTTCATCATTTAAACATCCTTTAATCGGATATATTGGCGTCAATTCCGGTCCTAGAGTCAAACCGGTGCACATTTCTTACATAAAATTTGCTACTTGTTCTTCTCAAGTTCTCAGATTTTTTCTACGTCTTACGGTTCGTGAGAAAAAATTCCAATTGGAGGTCTACATGTCTTGCAAATTTCGTGAAAATAAAAACTTTGTATTTCGTTCCAAATTTAATTTATTTCGATTAAGCCTGACGTACTGATTCAAAAAAGATATACATACCCTTATGAGAAAATGCACCGTTTGGCCGGAAAATGGAAAAAACTGAAAATTTTTAATTCGATTTTTCCATTATTTTTGCCAAACTGTGGGTAGGGGATAGAAAAAAAACACATATTTGGAATAAGTTAGACCTAGTGTATATATTAACATTAAAAAAACAATTTCCTAAAATTGGAATTTGCCCAAAAATGTTTAAAGGGGGTACCCTTGGATTTTTTTCAAAATTCAATAATCGGGCATATTGGTGTCAATTTCGGTCCTAGAGTCAAACCGGTGCACTTTTCCTACATAAAGTTTGCTACTTGTTCTTCTCAAGTACTCAGATTTTTTCTACGTCTTACGGTTCGTGAGAAAAAATTCCAATTGGAGGTCTACATGTCTTGCAAATTTCGTGAAAATAAAAACTTTGTATTTCGTTCCAAATTTAATTTATTTCGATTAAGCCTGACGTACTGATTCAAAAAAGATATACATACCCTAATGAGAAAATGCACCGTTTGGCCGGAAAATGGAAAAAACTATAATTTTTTGTAATATTTGTTCATCATTTAAACATCCTTTAATCGGATATATTGGCGTCAATTCCGGTCCTAGAGTCAAACCGGTGCACATTTCTTACATAAAATTTGCTACTTGTTCTTCTCAAGTTCTCAGATTTTTTCTACGTCTTACGGTTCGTGAGAAAAAATTCCAATTGGAGGTCTACATGTCTTGCAAATTTCGTGAAAATAAAAACTTTGTATGTCGTTCCAAATTTAATTTATTTCGATTAAGCCTGACGTACTGATTCAAAAAAGATATACATACCCCTATGAGAAAATGCACCGTTTGGCCGGAAAATGGAAAAGACTATAATTTTTTGTAATATTTGTTCATCATTTAAACATCCTTTAATCGGATATATTGGCGTCAATTCCGGTCCTAGAGTCAAACCGGTGCACATTTCTTACATAAAATTTGCTACTTGTTCTTCTCAAGTTCTCAGATTTTTTCTACGTCTTACGGTTCGTGAGAAAAAATTCCAATTGGAGGTCTACATGTCTTGCAAATTTCGTGAAAATAAAAACTTTGTATTTCGTTCCAAATTTAATTTATTTCAATTAAGCCTGACGTACTGATTCAAGAAAGATATACATACCCTTATGAGAAAATACACCGTTTGGCCGGAAAATGGAAAAAACTATAATTTTTTGTAATATTTGTTCATCATTTAAACATCCTTTAATCGGATATATTGGCGTCAATTCCGGTCCTAGAGTCAAACCGGTGCACATTTCTTACATAAAATTTGCTACTTGTTCTTCTCAAGTTCTCAGATTTTTTCTACGTCTTACGGTTCGTGAGAAAAAATTCCAATTGGAGGTCTACATGTCTTGCAAATTTCGTGAAAATAAAAACTTTGTATTTCGTTCCAAATTTAATTTATTTCGATTAAGCCTGACGTACTGATTCAAAAAAGATATACATACCCTTATGAGAAAATGCACCGTTTGGCCGGAAAATGGAAAAAACTGAAAATTTTTAATTCGATTTTTCCATTATTTTTGCCAAACTGTGGGTAGGGGATAGAAAAAAAAAAACACATATTTGGAATAAGTTAGACCTAGTGTATATATTAACATTAAAAAAACAATTTCCTAAAATTGGAATTTGCCCAAAAATGTTTAAAGTGGGTACCCTTGGATTTTTTTCAAAATTCAATAATCGGGCATATTGGTGTCAATTTCGGTCCTAGAGTCAAACCGGTGCACTTTTCCTACATAAAATTTGCTACCTGTTCTTCTCAAGTACTCAGATTTTTTCTACGTCTTACAATTCGTGAGAAAAAATTCCAATTGGAGGTCTACATGTGTTGCAAATTTCGTGAAAATAAAAACTTTGTATTTCGTTCCAAATTTAATTTATTTCGATTAAGCCTGACGTACTGATTCAAAAAAGATATACATACCCCTATGAGAAAATGCACCGTTTGGCCGAAAAATGGAAAAAACTATAATTTTTTTTAATATTTGTTCATCATTTAAACATCCTTTAATCGGATATATTGGCGTCAATTCCGGTCCTAGAGTCACACCGGTGCACATTTCTTACATAAAATTTGCTACTTGTTCTTCTCAAGTTCTCAGATTTTTTCTACATCTTACGGTTCGTGAGAAAAAAATCCAATTGGAGGTCTACATATCTTGCAAATTTCGTGAAAATAAAAACTTTGTATTTCGTTCCAAATTTAATTTATTTCGATTAAGCCTGACGTACTGATTCAAAAAAGGAAAACATACCCCTATGAGAAACTGCACCGTTTGGCCGGAAAATGGAAAAAACTATAATTTTTTGTAATATTTGTTCATCATTTAAACATCCTTTAATCGGATATATTGGCGTCAATTCCGGTCCTAGAGTCACACCGGTGCACATTTCTTACATACAATTTGCTACTTGTTCTTCTCAAGTTCTCAGATTTTTTCTACATCTTACGGTTCGTGAGAAAAAAATCCAATTGGAGGTCTACATGTCTTGCAAATTTCGTGAAAATAAAAACTTTGTATTTCGTTCCAAATTTAATTTATTTCTATTAAGCCTGACGTACTGATTCAAAAAAGATATACATACCCTTATGAGAAAATGCACCGTTTGGCCGGAAAATGGAAAAAACTGAAAATTTTTAATTCGATTTTTCCATTATTTTTGCCAAACTGTGGGTAGGGGATAGAAAAAAAACACATATTTGGAATAAGTTGGACCTAGTGTATATATTAACATTAAAAAAACAATTTCCTAAAATTGGAATTTGCCCAAAAATGTTTAAAGGGGGTACCCTTGGATTTTTTTCAAAATTCAATAATCGGGCATATTGGTGTCAATTTCGGTCCTAGGGTCAAACCGGTGCACTTTTCCTACATAAAATTTGCTACTTGTTCTTCTCAAGTACTCAGATTTTTTCTACGTCTTACGGTTCGTGAGAAAAAATTCCAATTGGAGGTCTACATGTCTTGCAAATTTCGTGAAAATAAAAACTTTGTATTTCGTTCCAAATTTAATTTATTTCGATTAAGCCTGACGTACTGATTCAAAAAAGATATACATACCCCTATGAGAAACCGGTGCACATTTCTTACATAAAATTTGCTACTTGTTCTTCTCAAGTTCTCAGATTTTTTCTACATCCTACGGTTCGTGAGAAAAAAATCCAATTGGAGGTCTACATGTCTTGCAAATTTCGTGAAAATAAAAACTTTGTATTTCGTTCCAAATTTAATTTATTTCTATTAAGCCTGACGTACTGATTCAAAAAAGATATACATACCCTTATGAGAAAATGCACCGTTTGGCCGGAAAATGGAAAAAACTGAAAATTTTTAATTCGATTTTTCCATTATTTTTGCCAAACTGTGGGTAGGGGATAGAAAAAAAACACATATTTGGAATAAGTTGGACCTAGTGTATATATTAACATTAAAAAAACAATTTCCTAAAATTGGAATTTGCCCAAAAATGTTTAAAGGGGGTACCCTTGGATTTTTTTCAAAATTCAATAATCGGGCATATTGGTGTCAATTTCGGTCCTAGGGTCAAACCGGTGCACTTTTCCTACATAAAATTTGCTACTTGTTCTTCTCAAGTACTCAGATTTTTTCTACGTCTTACGGTTGGTGAGAAAAAATTCCAATTGGAGGTCTACATGTCTTGCAAATTTCGTGAAAATAAAAACTTTGTATTTCGTTCCAAATTTAATTTATTTCGATTAAGCCTGACGTACTGATTCAAAAAAGATATACATACAACTATGAGAAACCGGTGCACATTTCTTACATAAAATTTGCTACTTGTTCTTCTCAAGTTCTCAGATTTTTTCTACGTCTTACGGTTCGTGAGAAAAAATTCCAATTGGAGGTCTACATGTCTTGCAAATTTCGTGAAAATAAAAACTTTGTATGTCGTTCCAAATTTAATTTATTTCGATTAAGCCTGACGTACTGATTCAAAAAAGATATACATACCCCTATGAGAAAATGCACCGTTTGGCCGGAAAATGGAAAAGACTATAATTTTTTGTAATATTTGTTCATCATTTAAACATCTTTTAATCGGATATATTGGCGTCAATTCCGGTCCTAGAGTCAAACCGGTGCACATTTCTTACATAAAATTTGCTACTTGTTCTTCTCAAGTTCTCAGATTTTTTCTACGTCTTACGGTTCGTGAGAAAAAATTCCAATTGGAGGTCTACATGTCTTGCAAATTTCGTGAAAATAAAAATTTTGTATTTCGTTCCAAATTTAATTTATTTCGATTAAGCCTGACGTACTGATTCAAAAAAGATATACATACCCTTATGAGAAAATGCACCGTTTGGCCGGAAAATGGAAAAAACTGAAAATTTTTAATTCGATTTTTCCATTATTTTTGCCAAACTGTGGGTAGGGGATAGAAAAAAAACACATATTTGGAATAAGTTAGACCTAGTGTATATATTAACATTAAAAAAACAATTTCCTAAAATTGGAATTTGCCCAAAAATGTTTAAAGGGGGTACCCTTGGATTTTTTTCAAAATTCAATAATCGGGCATATTGGTGTCAATTTCGGTCCTAGAGTCAAACCGGTGCACTTTTCCTACATAAAATTTGCTACTTGTTCTTCTCAAGTACTCAGATTTTTTCTACGTCTTACGGTTCGTGAGAAAAAATTCCAATTGGAGGTCTACATGTCTTGCAAATTTCGTGAAAATAAAAACTTTGTATTTCGTTCCAAATTTAATTTATTTCGATTAAGCCTGACGTACTGATTCAAAAAAGATATACATACCCTTATGAGAAAATGCACCGTTTGGCCGGAAATGGAAAAAACTGAAAATTTTTAATTCGATTTTTCCATTATTTTTGCCAAACTGTGGGTAGGGGATAGAAAAAAAACACATATTTGGAATAAGTTAGACCTAGTGTATATATTAACATTAAAAAAACAATTTCCTAAAATTGGAATTTGCTCAAAAATGTTTAAAGGGGGTACCCTTGGATTTTTTTCAAAATTCAATAATCGGGCATATTGGTGTCAATTTCGGTCCTAGAGTCAAACCGGTGCACTTTTCCTACATAAAGTTTGCTACTTGTTCTTCTCAAGTACTCAGATTTTTTCTACGTCTTACGGTTCGTGAGAAAAAATTCCAATTGGAGGTCTACATGTCTTGCAAATTTCGTGAAAATAAAAACTTTGTATTTCGTTCCAAATTTAATTTATTTCGATTAAGCCTGACGTACTGATTCAAAAAAGATATACATACCCCAATGAGAAAATGCACCGTTTGGCCGGAAAATGGAAAAAACTATAATTTTTTGTAATATTTGTTCATCATTTAAACATCCTTTAATCGGATATATTGGCGTCAATTCCGGTCCTAGAGTCAAACCGGTGCACATTTCTTACATAAAATTTGCTACTTGTTCTTCTCAAGTTCTCAGATTTTTTCTACGTCTTACGGTTCGTGAGAAAAAATTCCAATTGGAGGTCTACATGTCTTGCAAATTTCGTGAAAATAAAAACTTTGTATGTCGTTCCAAATTTAATTTATTTCGATTAAGCCTGACGTACTGATTCAAAAAAGATATACATACCCCTATGAGAAAATGCACCGTTTGGCCGGAAAATGGAAAAGACTATAATTTTTTGTAATATTTGTTCATCATTTAAACATCCTTTAATCGGATATATTGGCGTCAATTCCGGTCCTAGAGTCAAACCGGTGCACATTTCTTACATAAAATTTGCTACTTGTTCTTCTCAAGTTCTCAGATTTTTTCTACGTCTTACGGTTCGTGAGAAAAAATTCCAATTGGAGGTCTACATGTCTTGCAAATTTCGTGAAAATAAAAACTTTGTATTTCGTTCCAAATTTAATTTATTTCGATTAAGCCTGACGTACTGATTCAAAAAAGATATACATACCCTTATGAGAAAATGCACCGTTTGGCCGGAAAATGGAAAAAACTGAAAATTTTTAATTCGATTTTTCCATTATTTTTGCCAAACTGTGGGTAGGGGATAGAAAAAAAACACATATTTGGAATAAGTTGGACCTAGTGTATATATTAACATTAAAAAAACAATTTCCTAAAATTGGAATTTGCCCAAAAATGTTTAAAGGGGGTACCCTTGGATTTTTTTCAAAATTCAATAATCGGGCATATTGGTGTCAATTTCGGTCCTAGAGTCAAACCGGTGCACTTTTCCTACATAAAATTTGCTACCTGTTCTTCTCAAGTACTCAGATTTTTTCTACGTCTTACAATTCGTGAGAAAAAATTCCAATTGGAGGTCTACATGTCTTGCAAATTTCGTGAAAATAAAAACTTTGTATTTCGTTCCAAATTTAATTTATTTCGATTAAGCCTGACGTACTCATTCAAAAAAGATATACATACCCCTATGAGAAAATGCACCGTTTTACCGAAAAATGGAAAAAACTACAATTTTTTTGTAATATTTGTTCATCATTTAAACATCCTTTAATCGGATATATTGGCGTCAATTCCGGTCCTAGAGTCACACCGGTGCACATTTCTTACATAAAATTTGCTACTTGTTCTTCTCAAGTTCTCAGATTTTTTCTACATCTTACGGTTCGTGAGAAAAAAATCCAATTGGAGGTCTACATGTCTTGCAAATTTCGTGAAAATAAAAACTTTGTATTTCGTTCCAAATTTAATTTATTTCTATTAAGCCTGACGTACTGATTCAAAAAAGATATACATACCCTTATGAGAAAATGCACCGTTTGGCCGGAAAATGGAAAAAACTGAAAATTTTTAATTCGATTTTTCCATTATTTTTGCCAAACTGTGGGTAGGGGATAGAAAAAAAACACATATTTGGAATAAGTTGGACCTAGTGTATATATTAACATTAAAAAAACAATTTCCTAAAATTGGAATTTGCCCAAAAATGTTTAAAGGGGGTACCCTTGGATTTTTTTCAAAATTCAATAATCGGGCATATTGGTGTCAATTTCGGTCCTAGGGTCAAACCGGTGCACTTTTCCTACATAAAATTTGCTACTTGTTCTTCTCAAGTACTCAGATTTTTTCTACGTCTTACGGTTCGTGAGAAAAAATTCCAATTGGAGGTCTACATGTCTTGCAAATTTCGTGAAAATAAAAACTTTGTATTTCGTTCCAAATTTAATTTATTTCGATTAAGCCTGACGTACTCATTCAAAAAAGATATACATACCCCTATGAGAAAATGCACCGTTTTACCGAAAAATGGAAAAAACTATAATTTTTTTGTAATATTTGTTCATCATTTAAACATCCTTTAATCGGATATATTGGCGTCAATTCCGGTCCTAGAGTCACACCGGTGCACTTTTCCTACATAAAATTTGCTACTTGTTCTTCTCAAGTACTCAGATTTTTTCTACGTCTTACGGTTCGTGAGAAAAAATTCCAATTGGAGGTCTACATGTCTTGCAAATTTCGTGAAAATAAAAACTTTGTATTTCGTTCCAAATTTAATTTATTTCGATTAAGCCTGACGTACTGATTCAAAAAAGATATACATACCCCTATGAGAAAATGCACCGTTTGGCCGAAAAATGGAAAAAACTATAATTTTTTGTAATATTTGTTCATCATTTAAACATCCTTTAATCGGATATATTGGCGTCAATTCCGGTCCTAGAGTCACACCGGTGCACATTTCTTACATAAAATTTGCTACTTGTTCTTCTCAAGTTCTCAGATTTTTTCTACATCTTACGGTTCGTGAGAAAAAAATCCAATTGGAGGTCTACATGTCTTGCAAATTTCGTGAAAATAAAAACTTTGTATTTCGTTCCAAATTTAATTTATTTCTATTAAGCCTGACGTACTGATTCAAAAAAGATATACATACCCTTATGAGAAAATGCACCGTTTGGCCGGAAAATGGAAAAAACTGAACATTTTTAATTCGATTTTTCCATTATTTTTGCCAAACTGTGGGTAGGGGATAGAAAAAAAACACATATTTGGAATAAGTTGGACCTAGTGTATATATTAACATTAAAAAAACAATTTCCTAAAATTGGAATTTGCCCAAAAATGTTTAAAGGGGGTACCCTTGGATTTTTTTCAAAATTCAATAATCGGGCATATTGGTGTCAATTTCGGTCCTAGGGTCAAACCGGTGCACTTTTCCTACATAAAATTTGCTACTTGTTCTTCTCAAGTACTCAGATTTTTTCTACGTCTTACGGTTCGTGAGAAAAAATTCCAATTGGAGGTCTACATGTCTTGCAAATTTCGTGAAAATAAAAACTTTGTATTTCGTTCCAAATTTAATTTATTTCGATTAAGCCTGACGTACTGATTCAAAAAAGATATACATACCCTTATGAGAAAATGCACCGTTTGGCCGAAAAATGGAAAAAACTATTTTGTAATATTTGTTCATCATTTAAACATCCTTTAATCGGATATATTGGCGTCAATTCCGGTCCTAGAGTCAAACCGGTGCACATTTCTTACATAAAATTTGCTACTTGTTCTTCTCAAGTTCTCAGATTTTTTCTACGTCTTACGGTTCGTGAGAAAAAATTCCAATTGGAGGTCTACATGTCTTGCAAATTTCGTGAAAATAAAAATTTTATATTTCGTTCCAAATTTAATTTATTTCGATTAAGCCTGACGTACTGATTCAAAAAAGATATACATACCCCTATGAGAAAATGCACCGTTTGGCCGAAAAATGGAAAAAACTATAATTTTTTGTAATATTTGTTCATCATTTAAACATCCTTTAATCGGATATATTGGCGTCAATTCCGGTCCTAGAGTCACACCGGTGCACATTTCTTACATAAAATTTGCTACTTGTTCTTCTCAAGTTCTCAGATTTTTTCTACATCTTACGGTTCGTGAGAAAAAAATCCAATTGGAGGTCTACATGTCTTGCAAATTTCGTGAAAATAAAAACTTTGTATTTCGTTCCAAATTTAATTTATTTCTATTAAGCCTGACGTACTGATTCAAAAAAGATATACATACCCTTATGAGAAAATGCACCGTTTGGCCGGAAAATGGAAAAAACTGAAAATTTTTAATTCGATTTTTCCATTATTTTTGCCAAACTGTGGGTAGGGGATAGAAAAAAAACACATATTTGGAATAAGTTGGACCTAGTGTATATATTAACATTAAAAAAACAATTTCCTAAAATTGGAATTTGCCCAAAAATGTTTAAAGGGGGTACCCTTGGATTTTTTTCAAAATTCAATAATCGGGCATATTGGTGTCAATTTCGGTCCTAGGGTCAAACCGGTGCACTTTTCCTACATAAAATTTGCTACTTGTTCTTCTCAAGTACTCAGATTTTTTCTACGTCTTACGGTTCGTGAGAAAAAATTCCAATTGGAGGTCTACATGTCTTGCAAATTTCGTGAAAATAAAAACTTTGTATTTCGTTCCAAATTTAATTTATTTCGATTAAGCCTGACGTACTGATTCAAAAAAGATATACATACCCCCATGAGAAAATGCACCGTTTGGCCGAAAAATGGAAAAAACTATAATTTTTTTGTAATATTTGTTCATCATTTAAACATCCTTTAATCGGATATATTGGCGTCAATTCCGGTCCTAGAGTCACACCGGTGCACTTTTCCTACATAAAATTTGCTACTTGTTCTTCTCAAGTACTCAGATTTTTTCTACGTCTTACGGTTCGTGAGAAAAAATTCCAATTGGAGGTCTACATGTCTTGCAAATTTCGTGAAAATAAAAACTTTGTATTTCGTTCCAAATTTAATTTATTTCGATTAAGCCTGACGTACTCATTCAAAAAAGATATACATACCCCTATGAGAAAATGCACCGTTTTACCGAAAAATGGAAAAAACTATAATTTTTTTGTAATATTTGTTCATCATTTAAACATCCTTTAATCGGATATATTGGCGTCAATTCCGGTCCTAGAGTCACACCGGTGCACTTTTCCTACATAAAATTTGCTACTTGTTCTTCTCAAGTACTCAGATTTTTTCTACGTCTTACGGTTCGTGAGAAAAAATTCCAATTGGAGGTCTACATGTCTTGCAAATTTCGTGAAAATAAAAACTTTGTATTTCGTTCCAAATTTAATTTATTTCGATTAAGCCTGACGTACTGATTCAAAAAAGATATACATACCCCTATGAGAAAATGCACCGTTTGGCCGAAAAATGGAAAAAACTATAATTTTTTGTAATATTTGTTCATCATTTAAACATCCTTTAATCGGATATATTGGCGTCAATTCCGGTCCTAGAGTCACACCGGTGCACATTTCTTACATAAAATTTGCTACTTGTTCTTCTCAAGTTCTCAGATTTTTTCTACGTCTTACGGTTCGTGAGAAAAAATTCCAATTGGAGGTCTACATGTCTTGCAAATTTCGTGAAAATAAAAATTTTATATTTCGTTCCAAATTTAATTTATTTCGATTAAGCCTGACGTACTGATTCAAAAAAGATATACATACCCTTATGAGAAAATGCACCGTTTGGCCGGAAAATGGAAAAAACTGAAAATTTTTAATTCGATTTTTCCATTATTTTTGCCAAACTGTGGGTAGGGGATAGAAAAAAAACACATATTTGGAATAAGTTAGACCTAGTGTATATATTAACATTAAAAAAACAATTTCCTAAAATTGGAATTTGCCCAAAAATGTTTAAAGGGGGTACCCTTGGATTTTTTTCAAAATTCAATAATCGGGCATATTGGTGTCAATTTCGGTCCTAGAGTCAAACCGGTGCACTTTTCCTACATAAAGTTTGCTACTTGTTCTTCTCAAGTACTCAGATTTTTTCTACGTCTTACGGTTCGTGAGAAAAAATTCCAATTGGAGGTCTACATGTCTTGCAAATTTCGTGAAAATAAAAACTTTGTATTTCGTTCCAAATTTAATTTATTTCGATTAAGCCTGACGTACTGATTCAAAAAAGATATACATACCCTTATGAGAAAATGCACCGTTTGGCCGGAAAATGGAAAAAACTGAAAATTTTTAATTCGATTTTTCCCTTATTTTTGCCAAACTGTGGGTAGGGGATAGAAAAAAAACACATATTTGGAATAAGTTAGACCTAGTGTATATATTAACATTAAAAAAACAATTTCCTAAAATTGGAATTTGCCCAAAAATGTTTAAAGGGGGTACCCTTGGATTTTTTTCAAAATTCAATAATCGGGCATATTGGTGTCAATTTCGGTCCTAGAGTCAAACCGGTGCACTTTTCCTACATAAAGTTTGCTACTTGTTCTTCTCAAGTACTCAGATTTTTTCTACGTCTTACGGTTCGTGAGAAAAAATTCCAATTGGAGGTCTACATGTCTTGCAAATTTCGTGAAAATAAAAACTTTGTATTTCGTTCCAAATTTAATTTATTTCGATTAAGCCTGACGTACTGATTCAAAAAAGATATACATACCCTAATGAGAAAATGCACCGTTTGGCTGGAAAATGGAAAAAACTATAATTTTTTGTAATATTTGTTCATCATTTAAACATCCTTTAATCGGATATATTGGCGTCAATTCCGGTCCTAGAGTCAAACCGGTGCACATTTCTTACATAAAATTTGCTACTTGTTCTTCTCAAGTTCTCAAATTTTTTCTACGTCTTACGGTTCGTGAGAAAAAATTCCAATTGGAGGTCTACATGTCTTGCAAATTTCGTGAAAATAAAAACTTTGTATGTCGTTCCAAATTTAATTTATTTCGATTAAGCCTGACGTACTGATTCAAAAAAGATATACATACCCCTATGAGAAAATGCACCGTTTGGCCGGAAAATGGAAAAGACTATAATTTTTTGTAATATTTGTTCATCATTTAAACATCCTTTAATCGGATATATTGGCGTCAATTCCGGTCCTAGAGTCAAACCGGTGCACATTTCTTACATAAAATTTGCTACTTGTTCTTCTCAAGTTCTCAGATTTTTTCTACGTCTTACGGTTCGTGAGAAAAAATTCCAATTGGAGGTCTACATGTCTTGCAAATTTCGTGAAATTAAAAACTTTGTATTTCGTTCCAAATTTAATTTATTTCGATTAAGCCTGACGTACTGATTCAAAAAAGATATACATACCCTTATGAGAAAATGCACCGTTTGGCCGGAAAATGGAAAAAACTGAAAATTTTTAATTCGATTTTTCCATTATTTTTGCCAAACTGTGGGTAGGGGATAGAAAAAAAACACATATTTGGAATGAGTTAGACCTAGTGTATATATTAACATTAAAAAAACAATTTCCTAAAATTGGAATTTGCTCAAAAATGTTTAAAGGGGGTACCCTTGGATTTTTTTCAAAATTCAATAATCGGGCATATTGGTGTCAATTTCGGTCCTAGAGTCAAACCGGTGCACTTTTCCTACATAAAGTTTGCTACTTGTTCTTCTCAAGTACTCAGATTTTTTCTACGTCTTACGGTTCGTGAGAAAAAATTCCAATTGGAGGTCTACATGTCTTGCAAATTTCGTGAAAATAAAAACTTTGTATTTCGTTCCAAATTTAATTTATTTCGATTAAGCCTGACGTACTGATTCAAAAAAGATATACATACCCTTATGAGAAAATGCACCGTTTGGCCGGAAAATGGAAAAAACTGAAAATTTTTAATTCGATTTTTCCCTTATTTTTGCCAAACTGTGGGTAGGGGATAGAAAAAAAACACATATTTGGAATAAGTTAGACCTAGTGTATATATTAACATTAAAAAAAAAAAATTTCCTAAAATTGGAATTTGCCCAAAAATGTTTAAAGGGGGTACCCTTGGATTTTTTTCAAAATTCAATAATCGGGCATATTGGTGTCAATTTCGGTCCTAGAGTCAAACCGGTGCACTTTTCCTACATAAAGTTTGCTACTTGTTCTTCTCAAGTACTCAGATTTTTTCTACGTCTTACGGTTCGTGAGAAAAAATTCCAATTGGAGGTCTACATGTCTTGCAAATTTCGTGAAAATAAAAACTTTGTATTTCGTTCCAAATTTAATTTATTTCGATTAAGCCTGACGTACTGATTCAAAAAAGATATACATACCCTAATGAGAAAATGCACCGTTTGGCTGGAAAATGGAAAAAACTATAATTTTTTGTAATATTTGTTCATCATTTAAACATCCTTTAATCGGATATATTGGCGTCAATTCCGGTCCTAGAGTCAAACCGGTGCACATTTCTTACATAAAATTTGCTACTTGTTCTTCTCAAGTTCTCAAATTTTTTCTACGTCTTACGGTTCGTGAGAAAAAATTCCAATTGGAGGTCTACATGTCTTGCAAATTTCGTGAAAATAAAAACTTTGTATGTCGTTCCAAATTTAATTTATTTCGATTAAGCCTGACGTACTGATTCAAAAAAGATATACATACCCCTATGAGAAAATGCACCGTTTGGCCGGAAAATGGAAAAGACTATAATTTTTTGTAATATTTGTTCATCATTTAAACATCCTTTAATCGGATATATTGGCGTCAATTCCGGTCCTAGAGTCAAACCGGTGCACATTTCTTACATAAAATTTGCTACTTGTTCTTCTCAAGTTCTCAGATTTTTTCTACGTCTTACGGTTCGTGAGAAAAAATTCCAATTGGAGGTCTACATGTCTTGCAAATTTCGTGAAATTAAAAACTTTGTATTTCGTTCCAAATTTAATTTATTTCGATTAAGCCTGACGTACTGATTCAAAAAAGATATACATACCCTTATGAGAAAATGCACCGTTTGGCCGGAAAATGGAAAAAACTGAAAATTTTTAATTCGATTTTTCCATTATTTTTGCCAAACTGTGGGTAGGGGATAGAAAAAAAACACATATTTGGAATGAGTTAGACCTAGTGTATATATTAACATTAAAAAAACAATTTCCTAAAATTGGAATTTGCTCAAAAATGTTTAAAGGGGGTACCCTTGGATTTTTTTCAAAATTCAATAATCGGGCATATTGGTGTCAATTTCGGTCCTAGAGTCAAACCGGTGCACTTTTCCTACATAAAGTTTGCTACTTGTTCTTCTCAAGTACTCAGATTTTTTCTACGTCTTACGGTTCGTGAGAAAAAATTCCAATTGGAGGTCTACATGTCTTGCAAATTTCGTGAAAATAAAAACTTTGTATTTCGTTCCAAATTTAATTTATTTCGATTAAGCCTGACGTACTGATTCAAAAAAGGAAAACCTACCCCTATGAGAAACTGCACCGTTTGGCCGGAAAATGGAAAAAACTATAATTTTTTGTAATATTTGTTCATCATTTAAACATCCTTTAATCGGATATATTGGCGTCAATTCCGGTCCTAGAGTCAAACCGGTGCACATTTCTTACATAAAATTTGCTACTTGTTCTTCTTAAGTTCTCAGATTTTTTCTACATCTTACGGTTCGTGAGAAAAAATTCCAATTGGAGGTCTACACGTCTTGCAAATTTCGTGAAAATAAAAACTTTGTATTTCGTTCCAAATTTAATTTATTTCTATTAAGCCTGACGTACTGATTCAAAAAAGATATACATACCCTTATGAGAAAATGCACCGTTTGGCCGGAAAATGGAAAAAACTGAAAATTTTTAATTCGATTTTTCCATTATTTTGGCCAAACTGTGGGTAGGGGATAGAAAAAAAACACATATTTGGAATAAGTTGGACCTAGTGTATATATTAACATTAAAAAAACAATTTCCTAAAATTGGAATTTGCCCAAAAATGTTTAAAGGGGGTACCCTTGGATTTTTTTCAAAATTCAATAATCGGGCATATTGGTGTCAATTTCGGTCCTAGAGTCAAACCGGTGCACTTTTCCTACATAAAATTTGCTACCTGTGCTTCTCAAGTACTCAGATTTTTTCTACGTCTTACAATTCGTGAGAAAAAATTCCAATTGGAGGTCTACATGTCTTGCAAATTTCGTGAAAATAAAAACTTTGTATTTCGTTCCAAATTTAATTTATTTCGATTAAGCCTGACGTACTGATTCAAAAAAGATATACATACCCCTATGAGAAAATGCACCGTTTGGCCGAAAAATGGAAAAAACTATAATTTTTTGTAATATTTGTTCATCATTTAAACATCCTTTAATCGGATATATTGGCGTCAATTCCGGTCCTAGACTCACACCGGTGCACATTTCTTACATAAAATTTGCTACTTGTTCTTCTCAAGTTCTCAGATTTTTTCTACATCTTACGGTTCGTGAGAAAAAAATCCAATTGGAGGTCTACATGTCTTGCAAATTTCGTGAAAATAAAAACTTTGTATTTCGTTCCAAATTTAATTTATTTCTATTAAGCCTGACGTACTGATTCAAAAAAGATATACATACCCTTATGAGAAAATGCACCGTTTGGCCGGAAAATGGAAAAAACTGAAAATTTTTAATTCGATTTTTCCATTATTTTTGCCAAACTGTGGGTAGGGGATAGAAAAAAAACACATATTTGGAATAAGTTGGACCTAGTGTATATATTAACATTAAAAAAACAATTTCCTAAAATTGGAATTTGCCCAAAAATGTTTAAAGGGGGTACCCTTGGATTTTTTTCAAAATTCAATAATCGGGCATATTGGTGTCAATTTCGGTCCTAGGGTCAAACCGGTGCACTTTTCCTACATAAAATTTGCTACTTGTTCTTCTCAAGTACTCAGATTTTTTCTACGTCTTACGGTTCGTGAGAAAAAATTCCAATTGGAGGTCTACATGTCTTGCAAATTTCGTGAAAATAAAAACTTTGTATTTCGTTCCAAATTTAATTTATTTCGATTAAGCCTGACGTACTGATTCAAAAAAGATATACATACCCCTATGAGAAAATGCACCGTTTGGCCGAAAAATGGAAAAAACTATAATTTTTTTGTAATATTTGTTCATCATTTAAACATCCTTTAATCGGATATATTGGCGTCAATTCCGGTCCTAGAGTCACACCGGTGCACTTTTCCTACATAAAATTTGCTACTTGTTCTTCTCAAGTACTCAGATTTTTTCTACGTCTTGCGGTTCGTGAGAAAAAATTCCAATTGGAGGTCTACATGTCTTGCAAATTTCGTGAAAATAAAAACTTTGTATTTCGTTCCAAATTTAATTTATTTCGATTAAGCCTGACGTACTGATTCAAAAAAGATATACATACCCTAATGAGAAAATGCACCGTTTGGCCGGAAAATGGAAAAAACTATAATTTTTTGTAATATTTGTTCATCATTTAAACATCCTTTAATCGGATATATTGGCGTCAATTCCGGTCCTAGAGTCACACCGGTGCACATTTCTTACATAAAATTTGCTACTTGTTCTTCTCAAGTTCTCAGATTTTTTCTACATCTTACGGTTCGTGAGAAAAAAATCCAATTGGAGGTCTACATGTCTTGCAAATTTCGTGAAAATAAAAACTTTGTATTTCGTTCCAAATTTAATTTATTTCGATTAAGCCTGACGTACTGATTCAAAAAAGATATACATACCCTTATGAGAAAATGCACCGTTTGGCCGGAAAATGGAAAAAACTGAAAATTTTTAATTCGATTTTTCCATTATTTTTGCCAAACTGTGGGTAGGGGATAGAAAAAAAACACATATTTGGAATAAGTTAGACCTAGTGTATATATTAACATTAAAAAAACAATTTCCTAAAATTGGAATTTGCCCAAAAATGTTTAAAGGGGGTACCCTTGGATTTTTTTCAAAATTCAATAATCGGGCATATTGGTGTCAATTTCGGTCCTAGGGTCAAACCGGTGCACTTTTCCTACATAAAGTTTGCTACTTGTTCTTCTCAAGTACTCAGATTTTTTCTGCGTCTTACGGTTCGTGAGAAAAAATTCCAATTGGAGGTCTACATGTCTTGCAAATTTCGTGAAAATAAAAACTTTGTATTTCGTTCCAAATTTAATTTATTTCGATTAAGCCTGACGTACTGATTCAAAAAAGATATACATACCCCTATGAGAAAATGCACCGTTTGGCCGAAAAATGGAAAAAACTATAATTTTTTTGTAATATTTGTTCATCATTTAAACATCCTTTAATCGGATATATTGGCGTCAATTCCGGTCCTAGAGTCAAACCGGTGCACATTTCTTACATAAAATTTGCTACTTGTTCTTCTCAAGTTCTCAGATTTTTTCTACGTCTTACGGTTCGTGAGAAAAAATTCCAATTGGAGGTCTACATGTCTTGCAAATTTCGTGAAAATAAAAACTTTGTATGTCGTTCCAAATTTAATTTATTTCGATTAAGCCTGACGTACTGATTCAAAAAAGATATACATACCCTTATGAGAAAATGCACCGTTTGGCCGGAAAATGGAAAAAACTGAAAATATTTAATTCGATTTTTCCATTATTTTTGCCAAACTGTGGGTAGGGGATAGAAAAAAAACACATATTTGGAATAAGTTAGACCTAGTGTATATATTAACATTAAAAAAACAATTTCCTAAAATTGGAATTTGCCCAAAAATGTTTAAAGGGGGTACCCTTGGATTTTTTTCAAAATTCAATAATCGGGCATATTGGTGTCAATTTCGGTCCTAGAGTCAAACCGGTGCACTTTTCCTACATAAAGTTTGCTACTTGTTCTTCTCAAGTACTCAGATTTTTTCTACGTCTTACGGTTCGTGAGAAAAAATTCCAATTGGAGGTCTACATGTCTTGCAACTTTCGAGAAAATAAAAACTTTGTATTTCGTTCCAAATTTAATTTATTTCGATTAAGCCTGACGTACTGATTCAAAAAAGATATACATACCCTAATGAGAAAATGCACCGTTTGGCCGGAAAATGGAAAAAACTGAAAATTTTTAATTCGATTTTTCCCTTATTTTTGCCAAAGTGTGGGTAGGGGATAGAAAAAAAACACATATTTGGAATAAGTTAGACCTAGTGTATATATTAACATTAAAAAAACAATTTCCTAAAATTGGAATTTGCCCAAAAATGTTTAAAGGGGGTACCCTTGGATTTTTTTCAAAATTCAATAATCGGGCATATTGGTGTCAATTTCGGTCCTAGAGTCAAACCGGTGCACTTTTCCTACATAAAGTTTGCTACTTGTTCTTCTCAAGTACTCAGATTTTTTCTACGTCTTACGGTTCGTGAGAAAAAATTCCAATTGGAGGTCTACATGTCTTGCAAATTTCGTGAAAATAAAAACTTTGTATTTCGTTCCAAATTTAATTTATTTCGATTAAGCCTGACGTACTGATTCAAAAAAGATATACATACCCTAATGAGAAAATGCACCGTTTGGCCGGAAAATGGAAAAAACTATAATTTTTTGTAATATTTGTTCATCATTTAAACATCCTTTAATCGGATATATTGGCGTCAATTCCGGTCCTAGAGTCAAACCGGTGCACATTTCTTACATAAAATTTGCTACTTGTTCTTCTCAAGTTCTCAAATTTTTTCTACGTCTTACGGTTCGTGAGAAAAAATTCCAATTGGAGGTCTACATGTCTTGCAAATTTCGTGAAAATAAAAACTTTGTATGTCGTTCCAAATTTAATTTATTTCGATTAAGCCTGACGTACTGATTCAAAAAAGATATACATACCCCTATGAGAAAATGCACCGTTTGGCCGGAAAATGGAAAAGACTATAATTTTTTGTAATATTTGTTCATCATTTAAACATCCTTTAATCGGATATATTGGCGTCAATTCCGGTCCTAGAGTCAAACCGGTGCACATTTCTTACATAAAATTTGCTACTTGTTCTTCTCAAGTTCTCAGATTTTTTCTACGTCTTACGGTTCGTGAGAAAAAATTCCAATTGGAGGTCTACATGTCTTGCAAATTTCGTGAAAATAAAAACTTTGTATTTCGTTCCAAATTTAATTTATTTCTATTAGGCCTGACGTACTGATTCAAAAAAGATATACATACCCTTATGAGAAAATGCACCGTTTGGCCGGAAAATGGAAAAAACTGAAAATTTTTAATTCGATTTTTCCATTATTTTTGCCAAACTGTGGGTAGGGGATAGAAAAAAAACACATATTTGGAATAAGTTAGACCTAGTGTATATATTAACATTAAAAAAACAATTTCCTAAAATTGGAATTTGCCCAAAAATGTTTAAAGGGGGTACCCTTGGATTTTTTTCAAAATTCAATAATCGGGCATATTGGTGTCAATTTCGGTCCTAGAGTCAAACCGGTGCACTTTTCCTACATAAAGTTTGCTACTTGTTCTTCTCAAGTACTCAGATTTTTTCTACGTCTTACGGTTCGTGAGAAAAAATTCCAATTGGAGGTCTACATGTCTTGCAAATTTCGTGAAAATAAAAACTTTGTATTTCGTTCCAAATTTAATTTATTTCGATTAAGCCTGACGTACTGATTCAAAAAAGATATACATACCCTAATGAGAAAATGCACCGTTTGGCCGGAAAATGGAAAAAACTATAATTTTTTGTAATATTTGTTCATCATTTAAACATCCTTTAATCGGATATATTGGCGTCAATTCCGGTCCTAGAGTCAAACCGGTGCACATTTCTTACATAAAATTTGCTACTTGTTCTTCTCAAGTTCTCAGATTTTTTCTACGTCTTACGGTTCGTGAGAAAAAATTCCAATTGGAGGTCTACATGTCTTGCAAATTTCGTGAAAATAAAAACTTTGTATGTCGTTCCAAATTTAATTTATTTCGATTAAGCCTGACGTACTGATTCAAAAAAGATATACATACCCCTATGAGAAAATGCACCGTTTGGCCGGAAAATGGAAAAGACTATAATTTTTTGTAATATTTGTTCATCATTTAAACATCCTTTAATCGGATATATTGGCGTCAATTCCGGTCCTAGAGTCAAACCGGTGCACATTTCTTACATAAAATTTGCTACTTGTTCTTCTCAAGTTCTCAGATTTTTTCTACGTCTTACGGTTCGTGAGAAAAAATTCCAATTGGAGGTCTACATGTCTTGCAAATTTCGTGAAAATAAAAACTTTGTATTTCGTTCCAAATTTAATTTATTTCAATTAAGCCTGACGTACTGATTCAAGAAAGATATACATACCCTTATGAGAAAATACACCGTTTGGCCGGAAAATGGAAAAAACTATAATTTTTTGTAATATTTGTTCATCATTTAAACATCCTTTAATCGGATATATTGGCGTCAATTCCGGTCCTAGAGTCAAACCGGTGCACATTTCTTACATAAAATTTGCTACTTGTTCTTCTCAAGTTCTCAGATTTTTTCTACGTCTTACGGTTCGTGAGAAAAAATTCCAATTGGAGGTCTACATGTCTTGCAAATTTCGTGAAAATAAAAACTTTGTATGTCGTTCCAAATTTAATTTATTTCGATTAAGCCTGACGTACTGATTCAAAAAAGATATACATACCCCTATGAGAAAATGCACCGTTTGGCCGGAAAATGGAAAAGACTATAATTTTTTGTAATATTTGTTCATCATTTAAACATCCTTTAATCGGATATATTGGCGTCAATTCCGGTCCTAGAGTCAAACCGGTGCACATTTCTTACATAAAATTTGCTACTTGTTCTTCTCAAGTTCTCAGATTTTTTCTACGTCTTACGGTTCGTGAGAAAAAATTCCAATTGGAGGTCTACATGTCTTGCAAATTTCGTGAAAATAAAAACTTTGTATTTCGTTCCAAATTTAATTTATTTCTATTAGGCCTGACGTACTGATTCAAAAAAGATATACATACCCTTATGAGAAAATGCACCGTTTGGCCGGAAAATGGAAAAAACTGAAAATTTTTAATTCGATTTTTCCATTATTTTTGCCAAACTGTGGGTAGGGGATAGAAAAAAAACACATATTTGGAATAAGTTAGACCTAGTGTATATATTAACATTAAAAAAACAATTTCCTAAAATTGGAATTTGCCCAAAAATGTTTAAAGGGGGTACCCTTGGATTTTTTTCAAAATTCAATAATCGGGCATATTGGTGTCAATTTCGGTCCTAGAGTCAAACCGGTGCACTTTTCCTACATAAAGTTTGCTACTTGTTCTTCTCAAGTACTCAGATTTTTTCTACGTCTTACGGTTCGTGAGAAAAAATTCCAATTGGAGGTCTACATGTCTTGCAAATTTCGTGAAAATAAAAACTTTGTATTTCGTTCCAAATTTAATTTATTTCGATTAAGCCTGACGTACTGATTCAAAAAAGATATACATACCCTAATGAGAAAATGCACCGTTTGGCCGGAAAATGGAAAAAACTATAATTTTTTGTAATATTTGTTCATCATTTAAACATCCTTTAATCGGATATATTGGCGTCAATTCCGGTCCTAGAGTCAAACCGGTGCACATTTCTTACATAAAATTTGCTACTTGTTCTTCTCAAGTTCTCAGATTTTTTCTACGTCTTACGGTTCGTGAGAAAAAATTCCAATTGGAGGTCTACATGTCTTGCAAATTTCGTGAAAATAAAAACTTTGTATGTCGTTCCAAATTTAATTTATTTCGATTAAGCCTGACGTACTGATTCAAAAAAGATATACATACCCCTATGAGAAAATGCACCGTTTGGCCGGAAAATGGAAAAGACTATAATTTTTTGTAATATTTGTTCATCATTTAAACATCCTTTAATCGGATATATTGGCGTCAATTCCGGTCCTAGAGTCAAACCGGTGCACATTTCTTACATAAAATTTGCTACTTGTTCTTCTCAAGTTCTCAGATTTTTTCTACGTCTTACGGTTCGTGAGAAAAAATTCCAATTGGAGGTCTACATGTCTTGCAAATTTCGTGAAAATAAAAACTTTGCATTTCGTTCCAAATTTAATTTATTTCTATTAAGCCTGACGTACTGATTCAAAAAAGATATACATACCCTTATGAGAAAATGCACCGTTTGGCCGGAAAATGGAAAAAACTGAAAATTTTTAATTCGATTTTGCCATTATTTTTGCCAAACTGTGGGTAGGGGATAGAAAAAAAACACATATTTGGAATAAGTTAGACCTAGTGTATATATTAACATTAAAAAAACAATTTCCTAAAATTGGAATTTGCCCAAAAATGTTTAAAGGGGGTACCCTTGGATTTTTTTCAAAATTCAATAATCGGGCATATTGGTGTCAATTTCGGTCCTAGAGTCAAACCGGTGCACTTTTCCTACATACAATTTGCTACTTGTTCTTCTCAAGTACTCAGATTTTTTCTACGTCTTACGGTTCGTGAGAAAAAATTCCAATTGGAGGTCTACATGTCTTGCAAATTTCGTGAAAATAAAAACTTTGTATTTCGTTCCAAATTTAATTTATTTCGATTAAGCCTGACGTACTGATTCAAAAAAGATATACATACCCCTATGAGAAAATGCACCGTTTGGCCGAAAAATGGAAAAAACTATAATTTTTTGTAATATTTGTTCATCATTTAAACATCCTTTAATCGGATATATTGGCGTCAATGCCGGTCCTAGAGTCACACCGGTGCACATTTCTTACATATAATTTGCTACTTCTTCTTCTCAAGTTCTCAGATTTTTTCTACATCTTACGGTTCGTGAGAAAAAAATCCAATTGGAGGTCTACATGTCTTGCAAATTTCGTGAAAATAAAAACTTTGTATTTCGTTCCAAATTTAATTTATTTCTATTAAGCCTGACGTACTGATTCAAAAAAGATATTCATACCCTTATGAGAAAATGCACCGTTTGGCCGGAAAATGGAAAAAACTGAAAATTTTTAATTCGATTTTTCCATTATTTTTGCCAAACTGTGGGTAGGGGATAGAAAAAAAACACATATTTGGAATAAGTTGGACCTAGTGTATATATTAACATTAAAAAACAATTTCCTAAAATTGGAATTTGCCCAAAAATGTTTAAAGGGGGTACCCTTGGATTTTTTTCAAAATTCAATAATCGGGCATATTGGTGTCAATTTCGGTCCTAGAGTCAAACCGGTGCACTTTTCCTACATAAAATTTGCTACTTGTTCTTCTCAAGTACTCAGATTTTTTCTACGTCTTACGGTTCGTGAGAAAAAATTCCAATTGGAGGTCTACATGTCTTGCAAATTTCGTGAAAATAAAAACTTTGCATTTCGTTCCAAATTTAATTTATTTCTATTAAGCCTGACGTACTGATTCAAAAAAGATATACATACCCTTATGAGAAAATGCACCGTTTGGCCGGAAAATGGAAAAAACTGAAAATTTTTAATTCAATTTTGCCATTATTTTTGCCAAACTGTGGGTAGGGGATAGAAAAAAAACACATATTTGGAATAAGTTAGACCTAGTGTATATATTAACATTAATAAAACAATTTCCTAAAATTGGAATTTGCCCAAAAATGTTTAAAGGGGGTACCCTTGGATTTTTTTCAAAATTCAATAATCGGGCATATTGGTGTCAATTTCGGTCCTAGAGTCAAACCGGTGCACTTTTCCTACATACAATTTGCTACTTGTTCTTCTCAAGTACTCAGATTTTTTCTACGTCTTACGGTTCGTGAGAAAAAATTCCAATTGGAGGTCTACATGTCTTGCAAATTTCGTGAAAATAAAAACTTTGTATTTCGTTCCAAATTTAATTTATTTCGATTAAGCCTGACGTACTGATTCAAAAAAGATATACATACCCCTATGAGAAAATGCACCGTTTGGCCGAAAAATGGAAAAAACTATAATTTTTTGTAATATTTGTTCATCATTTAAACATCCTTTAATCGGATATATTGGCGTCAATGCCGGTCCTAGAGTCACACCGGTGCACATTTCTTACATATAATTTGCTACTTCTTCTTCTCAAGTTCTCAGATTTTTTCTACATCTTACGGTTCGTGAGAAAAAAATCCAATTGGAGGTCTACATGTCTTGCAAATTTCGTGAAAATAAAAACTTTGTATTTCGTTCCAAATTTAATTTATTTCTATTAAGCCTGACGTACTGATTCAAAAAAGATATACATACCCTTATGAGAAAATGCACCGTTTGGCCGGAAAATGGAAAAAACTGAAAATTTTTAATTCGATTTTTTCATTATTTTTGCCAAACTGTGGGTAGGGGATAGAAAAAAAACACATATTTGGAATAAGTTGGACCTAGTGTATATATTAACATTAAAAAAACAATTTCCTAAAATTGGAATTTGCCCAAAAATGTTTAAAGGGGGTACCCTTGGATTTTTTTCAAAATTCAATAATCGGGCATATTGGTGTCAATTTCGGTCCTAGGGTCAAACCGGTGCACTTTTCCTACATAAAATTTGCTACTTGTTCTTCTCAAGTACTCAGATTTTTTCTACGTCTTACGGTTCGTGAGAAAAAATTCCAATTGGAGGTCTACATGTCTTGCAAATTTCGTGAAAATAAAAACTTTGTATTTCGTTCCAAATTTAATTTATTTCGATTAAGCCTGACGTACTGATTCAAAAAAGATATACATACCCCTATGAGAAAATGCACCGTTTGGCCGAAAAATGGAAAAAACTATAATTTTTTTGTAATATTTGTTCATCATTTAAACATCCTTTAATCGGATATATTGGCGTCAATTCCGGTCCTAGAGTCAAACCGGTGCACATTTCTTACATAAAATTTGCTACTTGTTCTTCTCAAGTTCTCAGATTTTTTCTACGTCTTACGGTTCGTGAGAAAAAATTCCAATTGGAGGTCTACATGTCTTGCAAATTTCGTGAAAATAAAAACTTTGTATGTCGTTCCAAATTTAATTTATTTCGATTAAGCCTGACGTACTGATTCAAAAAAGATATACATACCCCTATGAGAAAATGCACCGTTTGGCCGGAAAATGGAAAAGACTATAATTTTTTGTAATATTTGTTCATCATTTAAACATCCTTTAATCGGATATATTGGCGTCAATTCCGGTCCTAGAGTCAAACCGGTGCACATTTCTTACATAAAATTTGCTACTTGTTCTTCTCAAGTTCTCAGATTTTTTCTACGTCTTACGGTTCGTGAGAAAAAATTCCAATTGGAGGTCTACATGTCTTGCAAATTTCGTGAAAATAAAAATTTTGTATTTCGTTCCAAATTTAATTTATTTCGATTAAGCCTGACGTACTGATTCAAAAAAGATATACATACCCTTATGAGAAAATGCACCGTTTGGCCGGAAATTGGAAAAAACTGAAAATTTTTAATTCGATTTTTCCATTATTTTTGCCAAACTGTGGGTAGGGGATAGAAAAAAAACACATATTTGGAATAAGTTAGACCTAGTGTATATATTAACATTAAAAAAACAATTTCCTAAAATTGGAATTTGCCCAAAAATGTTTAAAGGGGGTACCCTTGGATTTTTTTCAAAATTCAATAATCGGGCATATTGGTGTCAATTTCGGTCCTAGAGTCAAACCGGTGCACTTTTCCTACATAAAATTTGCTACTTGTTCTTCTCAAGTACTCAGATTTTTTCTACGTCTTACGGTTCGTGAGAAAAAATTCCAATTGGAGGTCTACATGTCTTGCAAATTTCGTGAAAATAAAAACTTTGTATTTCGTTCCAAATTTAATTTATTTCGATTAAGCCTGACGTACTGATTCAAAAAAGATATACATACCCTTATGAGAAAATGCACCGTTTGGCCGGAAAATGGAAAAAACTGAAAATTTTTAATTCGATTTTTCCATTATTTTTGCCAAACTGTGGGTAGGGGATAGAAAAAAAACACATATTTGGAATAAGTTAGACCTAGTGTATATATTACCATTAAAAAAACAATTTCCTAAAATTGGAATTTGCCCAAAAATGTTTAAAGGGGGTACCCTTGGATTTTTTTCAAAATTCAATAATCGGGCATATTGGTGTCAATTTCGGTCCTAGAGTCAAACCGGTGCACTTTTCCTACATAAAGTTTGCTACTTGTTCTTCTCAAGTACTCAGATTTTTTCTACGTCTTACGGTTCGTGAGAAAAAATTCCAATTGGAGGTCTACATGTCTTGCAAATTTCGTGAAAATAAAAACTTTGTATTTCGTTCCAAATTTAATTTATTTCGATTAATCCTGACGTACTGATTCAAAAAAGATATACATAACCTAATGAGAAAATGCACCGTTTGGCCGGAAAATGGAAAAAACTATAATTTTTTGTAATATTTGTTCATCATTTAAACATCCTTTAATCGGATATATTGGCGTCAATTCCGGTCCTAGAGTCAAACCGGTGCACATTTCTTACATAAAATTTGCTACTTGTTCTTCTCAAGTTCTCAGATTTTTTCTACGTCTTACGGTTCGTGAGAAAAAATTCCAATTGGAGGTCTACATGTCTTGCAAATTTCGTGAAAATAAAAACTTTGTATGTCGTTCCAAATTTAATTTATTTCGATTAAGCCTGACGTACTGATTCAAAAAAGATATACATACCCCTATGAGAAAATGCACCGTTTGGCCGGAAAATGGAAAAGACTATAATTTTTTGTAATATTTGTTCATCATTTAAACATCCTTTAATCGGATATATTGGCGTCAATTCCGGTCCTAGAGTTAAACCGGTGCACATTTCTTACATAAAATTTGCTACTTGTTCTTCTCAAGTTCTCAGATTTTTTCTACGTCTTACGGTTCGTGAGAAAAAATTCCAATTGGAGGTCTACATGTCTTGCAAATTTCGTGAAAATAAAAACTTTGTATTTCGTTCCAAATTTAATTTATTTTGATTAAGCCTGACGTACTGATTCAAAAAAGATATACATACCCTTATGAGAAAATGCACCGTTTGGCCGGAAAATGGAAAAAACTGAAAATTTTTAATTCAATTTTTCCATTATTTTTGCCAAACTGTGGGTAGGGGATAGAAAAAAAACACATATTTGGAATAAGTTAGACCTAGTGTATATATTAACATTAAAAAAACAATTTCCTAAAATTGGAATTTGCCCAAAAATGTTTAAAGGGGGTACCCTTGGATTTTTTTCAAAATTCAATAATCGGGCATATTGGTGTCAATTTCGGTCCTAGAGTCAAACCGGTGCACTTTGCCTACATAAAATTTGCTACTTGTTCTTCTCAAGTACTCAGATTTTTTCTACGTCTTACGGTTCGTGAGAAAAAATTCCAATTGGAGGTCTACATGTCTTGCAAATTTCGTGAAAATAAAAACTTTGTATTTCGTTCCAAATTTAATTTATTTCGATTAAGCCTGACGTACTGATTCAAAAAAGATATACATACCCTTATGAGAAAATGCACCGTTTGGCCGGAAAATGGAAAAAACTGAAAATTTTTATTTCGATTTTTCCCTTATTTTTGCCAAACTGTGGGTAGGGGATAGAAAAAAAACACATATTTGGAATAAGTTAGACCTAGTGTATATATTAACATTAAAAAAACAATTTCCTAAAATTGGAATTTGCCCAAAAATGTTTAAAGGGGGTACCCTTGGATTTTTTTCAAAATTCAATAATCGGGCATATTGGTGTCAATTTCGGTCCTAGAGTCAAACCGGTGCACTTTGCCTACATAAAATTTGCTACTTGTTCTTCTCAAGTACTCAGATTTTTTCTACGTCTTACGGTTCGTGAGAAAAAATTCCAATTGGAGGTCTACATGTCTTGCAAATTTCGTGAAAATAAAAACTTTGTATTTCGTTCCAAATTTAATTTATTTCGATTAAGCCTGACGTACTGATTCAAAAAAGATATACATACCCTTATGAGAAAATGCACCGTTTGGCCGGAAAATGGAAAAAACTGAAAATTTTTATTTCGATTTTTCCCTTATTTTTGCCAAACTGTGGGTAGGGGATAGAAAAAAAAACACATATTTGGAATAAGTTAGACCTAGTGTATATATTAACATTAAAAAAACAATTTCCTAAAATTGGAATTTGCCCAAAAATGTTTAAAGGGGGTACCCTTGGATTTTTTTCAAAATTCAATAATCGGGCATATTGGTGTCAATTTCGGTCCTAGAGTCAAACCGGTGCACTTTTCCTACATAAAGTTTGCTACTTGTTCTTCTCAAGTACTCAGATTTTTTCTACGTCTTACGGTTCGTGAGAAAAAATTCCAATTGGAGGTCTACATGTCTTGCAAATTTCGTGAAAATAAAAACTTTGTATTTCGTTCCAAATTTAATTTATTTCGATTAAGCCTGACGTACTGATTCAAAAAAGATATACATACCCTAATGAGAAAATGCACCGTTTGGCCGGAAAATGGAAAAGACTATAATTTTTTGTAATATTTGTTCATCATTTAAACATCCTTTAATCGGATATATTGGCGTCAATTCCGGTCCTAGAGTCAAACCGGTGCACATTTCTTACATAAAATTTGCTACTTGTTCTTCTCAAGTTCTCAGATTTTTTCTACGTCTTACGGTTCGTGAGAAAAAATTCCAATTGGAGGTCTACATGTCTTGCAAATTTCGTGAAAATAAAAACTTTGCATTTCGTTCCAAATTTAATTTATTTCTATTAAGCCTGACGTACTGATTCAAAAAAGATATACATACCCTTATGAGAAAATGCACCGTTTGGCCGGAAAATGGAAAAAACTGAAAATTTTTAATTCGATTTTTCCATTATTTTTGCCAAACTGTGGGTAGGGGATAGAAAAAAAACACATATTTGGAATAAGTTAGACCTAGTGTATATATTAACATTAAAAAAACAATTTCCTAAAATTGGAATTTGCCCAAAAATGTTTAAAGGGGGTACCCTTGGATTTTTTTCAAAATTCAATAATCGGGCATATTGGTGTCAATTTCGGTCCTAGAGTCAAACCGGTGCACTTTTCCTACATAAAGTTTGCTACTTGTTCTTCTCAAGTACTCAGATTTTTTCTACGTCTTACGGTTCGTGAGAAAAAATTCCAATTGGAGGTCTACATGTCTTGCAAATTTCGTGAAAATAAAAACTTTGTATTTCGTTCCAAATTTAATTTATTTTGATTAAGCCTGACGTACTGATTCAAAAAAGATATACATACCCCTATGAGAAAATGCACCGTTTGGCCGGAAAATGGAAAAGACTATAATTTTTTGTAATATTTGTTCATCATTTAAACATCCTTTAATCGGATATATTGGCGTCAATTCCGGTCCTAGAGTCAAACCGGTGCACATTTCTTACATAAAATTTGCTACTTGTTCTTCTCAAGTTCTCAGATTTTTTCTACGTCTTACGGTTCGTGAGAAAAAATTCCAATTCTAGGTCTACATGTCTTGCAAATTTCGTGAAAATAAAAACTTTGTATTTCGTTCCAAATTTAATTTATTTCTATTAGGCCTGACGTACTGATTCAAAAAAGATATACATACCCTTATGAGAAAATACACCGTTTGGCCGGAAAATGGAAAAAACTGAAAATTTTTAATTCGATTTTTCCATTATTTTTGCCAAACTGTGGGTAGGGGATAGAAAAAAAACACATATTTGGAATAAGTTAGACCTAGTGTATATATTAACATTAAAAAAACAATTTCCTAAAATTGGAATTTGCCCAAAAATGTTTAAAGGGGGTACCCTTGGATTTTTTTCAAAATTCAATAATCGGGCATATTGGTGTCAATTTCGGTCCTAGAGTCAAACCGGTGCACTTTTCCTACATAAAATTTGCTACTTGTTCTTCTCAAGTACTCAGATTTTTTCTACGTCTTACGGTTCGTGAGAAAAAATTCCAATTGGAGGTCTACATGTCTTGCAAATTTCGTGAAAATAAAAACTTTGTATTTCGTTCCAAATTTAATTTATTTCAATTAAGCCTGACGTACTGATTCAAAAAAGATATACATACCCCTATGAGAAAATGCAGCGTTTGGCCGGAAAATGGAAAAAACTATAATTTTTTGTAATATTTGTTCATCATTTAAACATCCTTTAATCGGATATATTGGCGACAATTCCGGTCCTAGAGTCAACCCAGTGCACATTTCTTACATAAAATTTGCTACTTGTTCTTCTCAAGTTCTCAGATTTTTTCTACGTCTTACGGTTCGTGAGAAAAAATTCCAATTGGAGGTCTACATGTCTTGCAAATTTCGTGAAAATAAAAACTTTGCATTTCGTTCCAAATTTAATTTATTTCTATTAAGCCTGACGTACTGATTCAAAAAAGATATACATACCCTTATGAGAAAATGCACCGTTTGGCCGGAAAATGGAAAAAACTGAAAATTTTTAATTCGATTTTTCCAATATTTTTGCCAAACTGTGGGTAGGGGATAGAAAAAAAACACATATTTGGAATAAGTTAGACCTAGTGTATATATTAACAATAAAAAAACAATTTCCTAAAATTGGAATTTGCCCAAAAATGTTTAAAGGGGGTACCCTTGGATTTTTTTCAAAATTCAATAATCGGGCATATTGGTGTCAATTTCGGTCCTAGAGTCAAACCGGTGCACTTTTCCTACATAAAATTTGCTACTTGTTCTTCTCAAGTACTCAGATTTTTTCTACGTCTTACGGTTCGTGAGAAAAAATTCCAATTGGAGGTCTACATGTCTTGCAAATTTCGTGAAAATAAAAACTTTGTATTTCGTTCCAAATTTAATTTATTTCGATTAAGCCTGACGTACTGATTCAAAAAAGATATACATACCCTTATGAGAAAATGCACAGTTTGGCCGGAAAATGGAAAAAACTATAATTTTTTGTAATATTTGATCATCATTTAAACATCCTTTAATCGGATATATTGGCGTCAATTCCGGTCCTAGAGTCAAACCGGTGCACATTTCTTACATAAAATTTGCTACTTGTTCTTCTCAAGTTCTCAGATGTTTTCTACGTCTTACGGTTCGTGAGAAAAAATTCCAATTGGAGGTCTACATGTCTTGCAAATTTCGTGAAAATAAAAACTTTGTATTTCGTTCCACATTTAATTTATTTCTATTAAGCCTGACGTACTGATTCAAAAAAGATGTACATACCCCTATGAGAAAATGCACCGTTTGGCCGAAAAATGGAAAAAACTATAATTTTTTGTAATATTTGTTCATCATTTAAACATCCTTTAATCGGATATATTGGCGTCAATTCCAGTCCTAGAGTCAAACCGGTGCACATTTCTTACATAAAATTTGCTACTTGTTCTTCTCAAGTTCTCTGATTTTTTCTACGTCTTACGGTTCGTGAGAAAAAATTCCAATTGGAGGTCTACATGTCTTGCAAATTTCGTGAAAATAAAAACTTTGCATTTCGTTCCAAATTTAATTTATTTCTATTAAGCCTGACGTACTGATTCAAAAAAGATATACATACCCCTATGAGAAAATGCACCGTTTGGCCGGAAAATGGAAAAAACTGAAAATTTTTAATTCGATTTTTCCATTATTTTTGCCAAACTGTGGGTAGGGGATAGAAAAAAAACACATATTTGGAATAAGTTAGACCTAGTGTATATATTAACATTAAAAAAACAATTTCCTAAAATTGGAATTTGCCCAAAAATGTTTAAAGGGGGTACCCTTGGATTTTTTTCAAAATTCAATAATCGGGCATATTGGTGTCAATTTCGGTCCTAGAGTCAAACCGGTGCACTTTTCCTACATAAAGTTTGCTACTTGTTCTTCTCAAGTACTCAGATTTTTTCTACGTCTTACGGTTCGTGAGAAAAAATTCCAATTGGAGGTCTACATGTCTTGCAAATTTCGTGAAAATAAAAACTTTGTATTTCGTTCCAAATTTAATTTATTTTGATTAAGCCTGACGTACTGATTCAAAAAAGATATACATACCCCTATGAGAAAATGCACCGTTTGGCCGGAAAATGGAAAAGACTATAATTTTTTGTAATATTTGTTCATCATTTAAACATCCTTTAATCGGATATATTGGCGTCAATTCCGGTCCTAGAGTCAAACCGGTGCACATTTCTTACATAAAATTTGCTACTTGTTCTTCTCAAGTTCTCAGATTTTTTCTACGTCTTACGGTTCGTGAGAAAAAATTCCAATTCTAGGTCTACATGTCTTGCAAATTTCGTGAAAATAAAAACTTTGTATTTCGTTCCAAATTTAATTTATTTCTATTAGGCCTGACGTACTGATTCAAAAAAGATATACATACCCTTATGAGAAAATACACCGTTTGGCCGGAAAATGGAAAAAACTGAAAATTTTTAATTCGATTTTTCCATTATTTTTGCCAAACTGTGGGTAGGGGATAGAAAAAAAACACATATTTGGAATAAGTTAGACCTAGTGTATATATTAACATTAAAAAAACAATTTCCTAAAATTGGAATTTGCCCAAAAATGTTTAAAGGGGGTACCCTTGGATTTTTTTCAAAATTCAATAATCGGGCATATTGGTGTCAATTTCGGTCCTAGAGTCAAACCGGTGCACTTTTCCTACATAAAATTTGCTACTTGTTCTTCTCAAGTACTCAGATTTTTTCTATGTCTTACGGTTCGTGAGAAAAAATTCCAATTGGAGGTCTACATGTCTTGCAAATTTCGTGAAAATAAAAACTTTGTATTTCGTTCCAAATTTAATTTATTTCAATTAAGCCTGACGTACTGATTCAAAAAAGATATACATACCCCTATGAGAAAATGCAGCGTTTGGCCGGAAAATGGAAAAAACTATAATTTTTTGTAATATTTGTTCATCATTTAAACATCCTTTAATCGGATATATTGGCGACAATTCCGGTCCTAGAGTCAACCCAGTGCACATTTCTTACATAAAATTTGCTACTTGTTCTTCTCAAGTTCTCAGATTTTTTCTACGTCTTACGGTTCGTGAGAAAAAATTCCAATTGGAGGTCTACATGTCTTGCAAATTTCGTGAAAATAAAAACTTTGCATTTCGTTCCAAATTTAATTTATTTCTATTAAGCCTGACGTACTGATTCAAAAAAGATATACATACCCTTATGAGAAAATGCACCGTTTGGCCGGAAAATGGAAAAAACTGAAAATTTTTAATTCGATTTTTCCAATATTTTTGCCAAACTGTGGGTAGGGGATAGAAAAAAAACACATATTTGGAATAAGTTAGACCTAGTGTATATATTAACAATAAAAAAACAATTTCCTAAAATTGGAATTTGCCCAAAAATGTTTAAAGGGGGTACCCTTGGATTTTTTTCAAAATTCAATAATCGGGCATATTGGTGTCAATTTCGGTCCTAGAGTCAAACCGGTGCACTTTTCCTACATAAAATTTGCTACTTGTTCTTCTCAAGTACTCAGATTTTTTCTACGTCTTACGGTTCGTGAGAAAAAATTCCAATTGGAGGTCTACATGTCTTGCAAATTTCGTGAAAATAAAAACTTTGTATTTCGTTCCAAATTTAATTTATTTCGATTAAGCCTGACGTACTGATTCAAAAAAGATATACATACCCTTATGAGAAAATGCACAGTTTGGCCGGAAAATGGAAAAAACTATAATTTTTTGTAATATTTGATCATCATTTAAACATCCTTTAATCGGATATATTGGCGTCAATTCCGGTCCTAGAGTCAAACCGGTGCACATTTCTTACATAAAATTTGCTACTTGTTCTTCTCAAGTTCTCAGATGTTTTCTACGTCTTACGGTTCGTGAGAAAAAATTCCAATTGGAGGTCTACATGTCTTGCAAATTTCGTGAAAATAAAAACTTTGTATTTCGTTCCACATTTAATTTATTTCTATTAAGCCTGACGTACTGATTCAAAAAAGATGTACATACCCCTATGAGAAAATGCACCGTTTGGCCGAAAAATGGAAAAAACTATAATTTTTTGTAATATTTGTTCATCATTTAAACATCCTTTAATCGGATATATTGGCGTCAATTCCAGTCCTAGAGTCAAACCGGTGCACATTTCTTACATAAAATTTGCTACTTGTTCTTCTCAAGTTCTCTGATTTTTTCTACGTCTTACGGTTCGTGAGAAAAAATTCCAATTGGAGGTCTACATGTCTTGCAAATTTCGTGAAAATAAAAACTTTGCATTTCGTTCCAAATTTAATTTATTTCTATTAAGCCTGACGTACTGATTCAAAAAAGATATACATACTGTTACGTAAAAATATGAGTCATAGTTTTAACCTTTAAAACATGTTTTTAATCTAATATGTTGTAGAGTTTACGAGAGGCCTCGATTTACCTGAGCGACCTTCCAGAACCGATATGAGGGAAATCCAGTTTGCTTTTACCGTTTCGCCATCGAAGGTTTTAGACTATTCGAGATAACGGCACTGGTATATAATAACGGAACTTTATTTGGAAGGGACAGTTAATAAAGAAGATTCGCGCTCGCGATATTATTATTGTTACGCTCGCCTACTAATAAATTATTGTATATTTAGTGATAAATAAACTTATATAAATTATCGTGCCTTTTAATAAATTAAAGTAGGAACAATATAATAAATTAGTAAAGACATTATAAATTAAAGACATAACAATTAATAAATTCCTAACAGTGGTGCAGAAGTGTGATATAAAATAAATTGTGAAAATGGCTACGATTTATGAGCTGACAGTGACTAATTTAAGAAGACATCTTGAAGACAGAGAATTAGCTTCTACCGGAAAAAAGGCTGAGTTAGTCCAACGACTAAAGAACGCTTTGCTAGAAGAAGGACTAGATCCAGAGACTTATATATTTGAAGATGCTGTCCTCTCGTCGATTTCGAAAGTTTCTGGTGACATCGCATCATTAGAGAACAAAGTTTCTGACGATATTTCGAAAGTTTCTTCTGATGTAGCCAAAGTTTCTGGTGACATCGCGTCATTAGAAAACAAAGTTTCTAACGAGATTTCGTCCCTGGAAAGCAAAGTTTCTGCTAACATCTCTTCGGAAATCTCTAAAGTCACTTCTGAGATGTCTGCCCTCGACGATAGAATATCTTCGTTAAAAAACCAAGTTGCTGCCGATATGTCGGCCTTCGAAGAAAAGATGAAAGAGATGGAAAAGAAGCTGGAGGAAACAGGGACAGCAGAGAGAGGAAACAATCCAATTACAGCAGAGATAAAAGAAGACGAGACGAAATGTAAGTTGGAAACACGGCCGAAATTTGAAGGAAGTGGAAGTTCTGTGCATGTCAAAGTCCCAACTTTCGACGGAAAATCGTCATGGAACAACTACATGAAACAGTTCGAATCAGCTGCAAGAGCGAATGGATGGTCTGAAAAAGAAAAGGCTGTAAACCTGACTATCGCTCTTCGAGGAGATGCCTTAGATGTGCTTCAGACCATAGCCGTAGAGGAGACCGATGATTTCGAACAACTGAAGAAGAGGTTAAATATGCGATATGGCCACGAACATTTGGAGCATGTATATCAGTCGCAGCTCAAAAATCGTAGACAGAAGAAAGATGAGGCTCTTCAAGAATATGAGGTAGATATTGCCAGATTAGTACGATATGCTTATCCAACAGCTCCCGAAGACATGATGGAAAAATTGGCCGTTCAAACGTTTATTGATGGTCTTCGTGATCATGAAATGCAGAGAACACTACGATTAGCTCGTCACAAGACGCTGGTTGATGTTTTATCCGCCGCCCTCGAATACGAGTCAGCTACGCAGGCCTCTGGCGGTTACAGTAAAGTTAGGACTGTAAAAGAGGAAGGAGATGAAGATAAACTTGACCAGCTCTTTAATTTGATGAAAAGCATGACATGCAAGAAAAAGAAGACCATAAAATCAAGAAACTCACCATCAGGAAAACCAGAACGAGTCAACCTTAGGGGGGCAGCTTCGACCCGGAACTCTTCCAAAGACCCTCTTATACTAATAGCTTCTTTGAAATGTCGTGAAGATAGTGTATATGTAGATGGAGACATAAATGGTAAAAAGCATACGTTGTTGGTGGATACCGGAGCGACCAGAACCATTATACGCCCGACAGTTATAAACAGCCGAAAGAAACTGTTACCAACGAGGTTGCGACTTCGGACCGCTACAGGTGAAAATGCCAACATTCATGGAGAAATCCAGGTACAATTGGGGATTGGAGCAGAAAAGTTTGTCCATACTGTTATAGTTGCTGACATCGAAGAGGATGTTATATTAGGAATGGACGTAATGAATATGCATGGATTCCAATTGGATTTTAAGAATAAGGTAATCAAAGTTGGCAACGAGGAAGTATTTCTTCATCCACATAATGACAACACCGTGCAAGCAGCCATTACAGAAGATACAGTCGTGCCTGCGAGAAGCGAAACGATCATAGTAGCGCGACTACAGGGAATTGTAGACGAAGGGACACCTGTTATGATGGAGCCTTGGAACCACGACGATGAGGTTGGCCGTGGAATCATAATTGGAAAGGAATTGGTGACTTCGGCTAAAGAAATTCCTGTGAGACTTATCAATGTCAACGACTACCCAGTGACCATCAAGAAAGAGACAAAGGTAGGAACTTGTGTACCTGTGACATCCATAATCCGTCAGGCGACAACATCTGATAATTCCAACGACAAATTCGACCAAATGGTTGCAGTTGCAGGACAGTCTCTAAATCAGATGGAGAAAAGGAAATTAAGGGAATTTCTTCGGCAGTATCGTGATATTTTCGTACCGAAAGGAGGAAAGACGGGAAGAACTACCGTTGTCAAGCATAAAATTGATACTGGTAATGCTAAGCCAATTCGTCAAACAGCTCGACGATTACCACAGGCGAAAAGAGAGGAAGCTGAAACGATTGTTCAGGAAATGAAGAAAGACGGGGTGATAGAACCTTCTACGAGCCCATGGGTCTCTCCGGTGGTCCTGGTTAAGAAGAAAGACGGAACGACAAGGTTCTGTGTGGATTACCGTTTGCTGAACAACGTTACCAAGAAAGATAGTTATCCTCTGCCTCGGATCGATGACACATTGGACACATTGGCTGGAAGTAAATTGTTTTCTACTTTGGATTTGAAGTCTGGATACTGGCAGGTAGAAATGGACCCAGTAGATAAAGAAAAGACGGCCTTCACCACAGGATCTGGATTGTGGCAATTCAACGTTATGCCATTTGGACTCTGTAATGCTCCTGCGACATTTGAGAGGCTTATGGAAAATGTGTTGAGAGGGTTATCTTGGAAAACATGCCTGGTTTATTTGGATGAGATAATCGTCTTGGGGGAGACATTCGAAGAACATCTGAAGAATTTAGAAAACGTTTTTAATCGACTTAAAGCTGCCCAATTGATGTTAAACCCCAAGAAGTGCCAGCTATTTCAAGGTAAAGTCAATTATCTGGGTCATATAGTCAGTAAAGAAGGAGTGGCCGTGGATAAGGGAAAAATCGATTCCATTAAGGAATGGCCAAAACCAACTGACAAACATCAAGTGAGAAGTTTTCTTGGACTATGTACTTACTACCGGAGGTTTATTAAGAAGTTTGCAGATATCGCTAAGCCATTAACGCGACTTACAGAGGAAGCAAGAGAATACCGCTGGGATATAGACTGCCAAAATGCCTTTGAAACGTTGAAAAAGCATTTAATAACAGCACCAATTTTAGGGTATCCACTGCCAGAAGGAGAGTTCATCTTAGATACGGATGCAAGTAATGTGGGAATTGGAGGAGTGCTGTCTCAGATTCAAGGAGGACAGGAACGAGTCCTCGGATATTTTAGTAAAGTTCTTTCAAAACCTGAGCGGAATTATTGCGTCACGAGAAGAGAACTTCTAGCAGTAGTTAAATCAGTAGAGCACTTCTATCAATACCTCTATGGCAGAAAGTTTCTAATCCGAACCGACCATGCCGCCCTTAAGTGGTTGATGCAGTTCAAGAATCCAGAGGGTCAGATAGCCAGGTGGATCGAACGACTCCAAGAATACGATTTTAAGATTGAGCACCGGGCCGGAGTTAGCCACAGAAACGCTGATTCTCTTTCCAGAAGGCCATGCCCAGCAGAGTGTTCCCACTGCAACAAAACGGAATCCAAGGAAGCAGCAGTGCTAAGAACGACGATTGTCAACGACGACTGGACGCCTACTAAAATCAGGGAAGAACAAGAGAGAGATCCAGTTATACAGAAAATCCGAAAATGGAAAGAGGAAAACCGTCGACCACCTTGGCAGGAAATATCAAACCTATGCTCAGTAGTTAAGACGTATTGGGCCCAGTGGGACTCATTTATCATCGAAGATGGCTTGCTCAAACGAGTCCTGGAAAATGATGACGGTTCAGAGAAGAGAAGACAGTTGGTGATCCCAAAGAGCAGAATAGCCGAAGTACTTCGTCAGTTACACGACAGTCCATCGGGAGGGCATTTTGGTGTAAGAAAAACCCTTCAGCGAATTCGGGAACGGTTTTATTGGATGAACAGTTCCGACGACGTAAAAGACTGGTGTAAGAAATGTACTATTTGTGCTACGAGTAACGGGCCTCACCGAAAAAGGAGAGCTCCTATGAGACAATATAATGTTGGAAGCCCGTTTGAAAGAATAGCTTTGGACATCGCTGGGCCATTTCCAGAAAGTGAAAATGGAGGCAAGTACATGCTGGTAGTAATGGATTACTTTACTAAGTGGGTCGAGATTTACGCACTTCCCGACCAGAAGGCCGCCACCGTTGCAGATAAGTTGATCCAAGAATATATCAGCCGATTTGGAGTGCCTTTGGAGATACATAGTGACCAAGGCAGGAACTTCGAAAGCGATCTATTCCAAGGAATATGTGATAGACTAGGCATGAAGAAAACAAGAACTACCGCGTATCATCCGCAATCGGATGGTATGGTAGAACGAATGAATAGGACAGTTGGCAAGTATTTGACAAAGATGGTGTCCGATCATCAGCGAGACTGGGACCAATACCTTCCGTTCTTCACAATGGCCTACAGATCTGCTGTTAACGAATCAACAGGCCAGACACCAGCCAAAGTCCTATTCGGACGCGAAATGCGACTACCTTGTGATCTCGAGTTTGGATGTAAACCTGGAGAAGATGTAGCAGGTGAAGATTATGTGATCGAATTACGAAGAAGAATGGACAATGTACATGAGTTGGTCCGTTCCCACCTTCAGATCGCTAGCGACAGAATGAAGAAACGGTACGATACACAAGCCGAAAAGGGTTGCTTTAAGAAGAACGACAAAGTATGGCTGTATAATCCCAAGAAGCGAAAAGGTTGTTCTCCCAAATTGCAGCAGTTTTGGGAAGGTCCATACCTCATTATGGAGAAGATCAACGATGTCATCTACCGAATAAGCAAGATTCCGAGGGGAAAGCCGATGATAGTACACCATAACCGGTTGGCGTCTTTCGAAGGTGACCACAACGTAGATGAAGAAGTGGAAGTAAACCAAATCCACGATGTGTCTGACCTCACGTTTGAGGAATTCATGGGTGCCTATGGAGGTACCGGTAAAGCGAGACATGGTGTTACCACTGAAGAAAAGCAAGATCTACTCGAGCTCCCCGATGACTACTCGCTGGCCCTTACCATCCCGGCCAGTATCAAAGACGCACCAGGGTTGGCATCCGTCTTTCGAAGGAAGTTTGGTCGAGTTGCAGAACTTCAATGCCAAGTGCCAGCTCCCGGTAAAACCTTGAAACTCCAAGATGCATCACGTTACCTTTTCTACCTGGTAACAAAAGACACTGCCCGTGACCAACCTACCTACCGAGATGTATGGGAAGCCTTACTTCAATTGAGAGGGCACGTACTAGAGTCCGACGTGCAAAAGTTAGCCATGCCAAAGTTGGAGTGCCGCCAATTAGATTGGAGGGTTATCCGAAATATGGTGGAGGAGATCTTTAAAGACACCGAAGTCCAGGTGTTAGTCTGTTGCAATCCGCATAGTTACTGGTGCGGAGAGAAAACCGTCCCTTGTCATTTTTATACAACTGGAAGTTGTAAAAGAGGGTCCAGTTGCCGATACCAGCATACCGTTCCAGTTCTAGTCCCAACAAGGTTCCAGGAGGAACCATCTTTTGAGAGGGGGGCAATGTTACGTAAAAATATGAGTCATAGTTTTAACCTTTAAAACATGTTTTTAATCTAATATGTTGTAGAGTTTACGAGAGGCCTCGATTTACCTGAGCGACCTTCCAGAACCGATATGAGGGAAATCCAGTTTGCTTTTACCGTTTCGCCATCGAAGGTTTTAGACTATTCGAGATAACGGCACTGGTATATAATAACGGAACTTTATTTGGAAGGGACAGTTAATAAAGAAGATTCGCGCTCGCGATATTATTATTGTTACGCTCGCCTACTAATAAATTATTGTATATTTAGTGATAAATAAACTTATATAAATTATCGTGCCTTTTAATAAATTAAAGTAGGAACAATATAATAAATTAGTAAAGACATTATAAATTAAAGACATAACAATTAATAAATTCCTAACAATACCCTTATGAGAAAATGCACCGTTTGGCCGGAAAATGGAAAAAACTGAAAATTTTTAATTCGATTTTTCCATTATTTTTGCCAAACTGTGGGTAGGGGATAGAAAAAAAACACATATTTGGAATAAGTTAGACCTAGTGTATATATTAACATTAAAAAAACAATTTCCTAAAATTGGAATTTGCCCAAAAATGTTTAAAGGGGGTACCCTTGGATTTTTTTCAAAATTCAATAATCGGGCATATTGGTGTCAATTTCGGTCCTAGAGTCAAACCGGTGCACTTTTCCTACATAAAATTTGCTACTTGTTCTTCTCAAGTACTCAGATTTTTTCTACGTCTTACGGTTCGTGAGAAAAAATTCCAATTGGAGGTCTACATGTCTTGCAAATTTCGTGAAAATAAAAACTTTGTATTTCGTTCCAAATTTAATTTATTTCGATTAAGCCTGACGTACTGATTCAAAAAAGATATACATACCCCTATGAGAAAATGCACCGTTTGGCCGAAAAATGGAAAAAACTATAATTTTTTGTAATATTTGTTCATCATTTAAACATCCTTTAATCGGATATATTGGCGTCAATGCCGGTCCTAGAGTCACACCGGTGCACATTTCTTACATATAATTTGCTACTTCTTCTTCTCAAGTTCTCAGATTTTTTCTACATCTTACGGTTCGTGAGAAAAAAATCCAATTGGAGGTCTACATGTCTTGCAAATTTCGTGAAAATAAAAACTTTGTATTTCGTTCCAAATTTAATTTATTTCTATTAAGCCTGACGTACTGATTCAAAAAAGATATACATACCCTTATGAGAAAATGCACCGTTTGGCCGGAAAATGGAAAAAACTGAAAATTTTTAATTCGATTTTTCCATTATTTTTGCCAAACTGTGGGTAGGGGATAGAAAAAAAACACATATTTGGAATAAGTTGGACCTAGTGTATATATTAACATTAAAAAAACAATTTCCTAAAATTGGAATTTGCCCAAAAATGTTTAAAGGGGGTACCCTTGGATTTTTTTCAAAATTCAATAATCGGGCATATTGGTGTCAATTTCGGTCCTAGAGTCAAACCGGTGCACTTTTCCTACATAAAATTTGCTACTTGTTCTTCTCAAGTACTCAGATTTTTTCTACGTCTTACGGTTCGTGAGAAAAAATTCCAATTGGAGGTCTACATGTCTTGCAAATTTCGTGAAAATAAAAACTTTGTATTTCGTTCCAAATTTAATTTATTTCGATTAAGCCTGACGTACTGATTCAAAAAAGATATACATACCCCTATGAGAAAATGCACCGTTTGGCCGAAAAATGGAAAAAACTATAATTTTTTGTAATATTTGTTCATCATTTAAACATCCTTTAATCGGATATATTGGCGTCAATGCCGGTCCTAGAGTCACACCGGTGCACATTTCTTACATATAATTTGCTACTTCTTCTTCTCAAGTTCTCAGATTTTTTCTACATCTTACGGTTCGTGAGAAAAAAATCCAATTGGAGGTCTACATGTCTTGCAAATTTCGTGAAAATAAAAACTTTGTATTTCGTTCCAAATTTAATTTATTTCTATTAAGCCTGACGTACTGATTCAAAAAAGATATACATACCCTTATGAGAAAATGCACCGTTTGGCCGGAAAATGGAAAAAACTGAAAATTTTTAATTCGATTTTTCCATTATTTTTGCCAAACTGTGGGTAGGGGATAGAAAAAAAACACATATTTGGAATAAGTTGGACCTAGTGTATATATTAACATTAAAAAAACAATTTCCTAAAATTGGAATTTGCCCAAAAATGTTTAAAGGGGGTACCCTTGGATTTTTTTCAAAATTCAATAATCGGGCATATTGGTGTCAATTTCGGTCCTAGAGTCAAACCGGTGCACTTTTCCTACATAAAATTTGCTACTTGTTCTTCTCAAGTACTCAGATTTTTTCTACGTCTTACGGTTCGTGAGAAAAAATTCCAATTGGAGGTCTACATGTCTTGCAAATTTCGTGAAAATAAAAACTTTGTAATTCGTTCCAAATTTAATTTATTTCGATTAAGCCTGACGTACTGATTCAAAAAAGATATACATACCCTTATGAGAAAATGCACCGTTTGGCCGGAAAATGGAAAAAACTGAAAATTTTTAATTCGATTTTTTCATTATTTTTGCCAAACTGTTGGTAGGGGATAGAAAAAAAACACATATTTGGAATAAGTTAGACCTAGTGTATATATTAACATTAAAAAAACAATTTCCTAAAATTGGAATTTGCCCAAAAATGTTTAAAGGGGGTACCCTTGGATTTTTTTCAAAATTCAATAATCGGGCATATTGGTGTCAATTTCGGTCCTAGAGTCAAACCGGTGCACTTTTCCTACATAAAATTTGCTACTTGTTCTTCTCAAGTACTCAGATTTTTTCTACGTCTTACGGTTCGTGAGAAAAAATTCCAATTGGAGGTCTACATGTCTTGCAAATTTCGTGAAAATAAAAACTTTGTATTTCGTTCCAAATTTAATTTATTTCGATTAAGCCTGACGTACTGATTCAAAAAAGATATACATACCCCTATGAGAAAATGCACCGTTTGGCCGAAAAATGGAAAAAACTATAATTTTTTGTAATATTTGTTCATCATTTAAACATCCTTTAATCGGATATATTGGCGTCAATGCCGGTCCTAGAGTCACACCGGTGCACATTTCTTACATATAATTTGCTACTTCTTCTTCTCAAGTTCTCAGATTTTTTCTACATCTTACGGTTCGTGAGAAAAAAATCCAATTGGAGGTCTACATGTCTTGCAAATTTCGTGAAAATAAAAACTTTGTATTTCGTTCCAAATTTAATTTATTTCTATTAAGCCTGACGTACTGATTCAAAAAAGATATACATACCCTTATGAGAAAATGCACCGTTTGGCCGGAAAATGGAAAAAACTGAAAATTTTTAATTCGATTTTTCCATTATTTTTGCCAAACTGTGGGTAGGGGATAGAAAAAAAACACATATTTGGAATAAGTTGGACCTAGTGTATATATTAACATTAAAAAAACAATTTCCTAAAATTGGAATTTGCCCAAAAATGTTTAAAGGGGGTACCCTTGGATTTTTTTCAAAATTCAATAATCGGGCATATTGGTGTCAATTTCGGTCCTAGAGTCAAACCGGTGCACTTTTCCTACATAAAATTTGCTACTTGTTCTTCTCAAGTACTCAGATTTTTTCTACGTCTTACGGTTCGTGAGAAAAAATTCCAATTGGAGGTCTACATGTCTTGCAAATTTCGTGAAAATAAAAACTTTGTAATTCGTTCCAAATTTAATTTATTTCGATTAAGCCTGACGTACTGATTCAAAAAAGATATACATACCCTTATGAGAAAATGCACCGTTTGGCCGGAAAATGGAAAAAACTGAAAATTTTTAATTCGATTTTTTCATTATTTTTGCCAAACTGTTGGTAGGGGATAGAAAAAAAACACATATTTGGAATAAGTTAGACCTAGTGTATATATTAACATTAAAAAAACAATTTCCTAAAATTGGAATTTGCCCAAAAATGTTTAAAGGGGGTACCCTTGGATTTTTTTCAAAATTCAATAATCGGGCATATTGGTGTCAATTTCGGTCCTAGAGTCAAACCGGTGCACTTTTCCTACATAAAATTTGCTACTTGTTCTTCTCAAGTACTCAGATTTTTTCTACGTCTTACGGTTCGTGAGAAAAAATTCCAATTGGAGGTCTACATGTCTTGCAAATTTCGTGAAAATAAAAACTTTGTATTTCGTTCCAAATTTAATTTATTTCGATTAAGCCTGACGTACTGATTCAAAAAAGATATACATACCCCTATGAGAAAATGCACCGTTTGGCCGGAAAATGGAAAAAACTATAATTTTTTGTAATATTTGTTCATCATTTAAACATCCTTTAATCGGATATATTGGCGTCAATGCCGGTCCTAGAGTCACACCGGTGCACATTTCTTACATATAATTTGCTACTTCTTCTTCTCAAGTTCTCAGATTTTTTCTACATCTTACGGTTCGTGAGAAAAAAATCCAATTGGAGGTCTACATGTCTTGCAAATTTCGTGAAAATAAAAACTTTGTATTTCGTTCCAAATTTAATTTATTTCTATTAATCCTGACGTACTGATTCAAAAAAGATATACATACCCTTATGAGAAAATGCACCGTTTGGCCGGAAAATGGAAAAAACTGAAAATTTTTAATTCGATTTTTCCATTATTTTTGCCAAACTGTGGGTAGGGGATAGAAAAAAAAACACATATTTGGAATAAGTTGGACCTAGTGTATATATTAACATTAAAAAAACAATTTCCTAAAATTGGAATTTGCCCAAAAATGTTTAAAGGGGGTACCCTTGGATTTTTTTCAAAATTCAATAATCGGGCATATTGGTGTCAATTTCGGTCCTAGAGTCAAACCGGTGCACTTTTCCTACATAAAATTTGCTACTTGTTCTTCTCAAGTACTCAGATTTTTTCTACGTCTTACGGTTCGTGAGAAAAAATTCCAATTGGAGGTCTACATGTCTTGCAAATTTCGTGAAAATAAAAACTTTGTAATTCGTTCCAAATTTAATTTATTTCGATTAAGCCTGACGTACTGATTCAAAAAAGATATACATACCCTTATGAGAAAATGCACCGTTTGGCCGGAAAATGGAAAAAACTGAAAATTTTTAATTCGATTTTTTCATTATTTTTGCCAAACTGTTGGTAGGGGATAGAAAAAAAACACATATTTGGAATAAGTTAGACCTAGTGTATATATTAACATTAAAAAAACAATTTCCTAAAATTGGAATTTGCCCAAAAATGTTTAAAGGGGGTACCCTTGGATTTTTTTCAAAATTCAATAATCGGGCATATTGGTGTCAATTTCGGTCCTAGAGTCAAACCGGTGCACTTTTCCTACATAAAATTTGCTACTTGTTCTTCTCAAGTACTCAGATTTTTTCTACGTCTTACGGTTCGTGAGAAAAAATTCCAATTGGAGGTCTACATGTCTTGCAAATTTCGTGAAAATAAAAACTTTGTATTTCGTTCCAAATTTAATTTATTTCGATTAAGCCTGACGTACTGATTCAAAAAAGATATACATACCCTAATGAGAAAATGCACCGTTTGGCCGGAAAATGGAAAAAACTATAATTTTTTGTAATATTTGTTCATCATTTAAACATCCTTTAATCGGATATATTGGCGTCAATTCCGGTCCTAGAGTCAAACCGGTGCACATTTCTTACATAAAATTTGCTACTTGTTCTTCTCAAGTTCTCAGATTTTTTCTACGTCTTACGGTTCGTGAGAAAAAATTCCAATTGGAGGTCTACATGTCTTGCAAATTTCGTGAAAATAAAAACTTTGTATGTCGTTCCAAATTTAATTTATTTCGATTAAGCCTGACGTACTGATTCAAAAAAGATATACATACCCCTATGAGAAAATGCACCGTTTGGCCGGAAAATGGAAAAGACTATAATTTTTTGTAATATTTGTTCATCATTTAAACATCCTTTAATCGGATATATTGGCGTCAATTCCGGTCCTAGAGTCAAACCGGTGCACATTTCTTACATAAAATTTGCTACTTGTTCTTCTCAAGTTCTCTGATTTTTTCTACGTCTTACGGTTCGTGAGAAAAAATTCCAATTGGAGGTCTACATGTCTTGCAAATTTCGTGAAAATAAAAACTTTGCATTTCGTTCCAAATTTAATTTATTTCTATTAAGCCTGACGTACTGATTCAAAAAAGATATACATACCCTTATGAGAAAATGCACCGTTTGGCCGGAAAATGGAAAAAACTGAAAATTTTTAATTCGATTTTTCCATTATTTTTGCCAAACTGTGGGTAGGGGATAGAAAAAAAACACATATTTGGAATAAGTTAGACCTAGTGTATATATTAACATTAAAAAAACAATTTCCTAAAATTGGAATTTGCCCAAAAATGTTTAAAGGGGGTACCCTTGGATTTTTTTCAAAATTCAATAATCGGGCATATTGGTGTCAATTTCGGTCCTAGAGTCAAACCGGTGCACTTTTCCTACATAAAATTTGCTACTTGTTCTTCTCAAGTACTCAGATTTTTTCTACGTCTTACGGTTCGTGAGAAAAAATTCCAATTGGAGGTCTACATGTCTTGCAAATTTCGTGAAAATAAAAACTTTGTATTTCGTTCCAAATTTAATTTATTTCAATTAAGCCTGACGTACTGATTCAAAAAAGATATACATACCCCTATGAGAAAATGCAGCGTTTGGCCGGAAAATGGAAAAAACTATAATTTTTTGTAATATTTGTTCATCATTTAAACATCCTTTAATCGGATATATTGGCGACAATTCCGGTCCTAGAGTCAAACCGGTGCACATTTCTTACATAAAATTTGCTACTTGTTCTTCTCAAGTACTCAGATTTTTTCTACGTCTTACGGTTCGTGAGAAAAAATTCCAATTGGAGGTCTACATGTCTTGCAAATTTCGTGAAAATAAAAACTTTGTATTTCGTTCCACATTTAATTTATTTCTATTAAACCTGACGTACTGATTCAAAAAAGATGTACATACCCCTATGAGAAAATGCACCGTTTGGCCGGAAAATGGAAAAAACTATAATTTTTTGTAATATTTGTTCATCATTTAAACATCCTTTAATCGGATATATTGGCGTCAATTCCAGTTCTAGAGTCAAACCGGTGCACATTTCTTACATAAAATTTGCTACTTGTTCTTCTCAAGTTCTCAGATTTTTTCTACGTCTTACGGTTCGTGAGAAAAAATTCCAATTGGAGGTCTACATGTCTTGCAAATTTCGTGAAAATAAAAACTTTGTATTTCGTTCCAAATTTAATTTATTTTGATTAAGCCTGACGTACTGATTCAAAAAAGATATACATACCCTTATGAGAAAATGCACCGTTTGGCCGGAAAATGGAAAAAACTGAAAATTTTTAATTCGATTTTTCCATTATTTTTGCCAAACTGTGGGTAGGGGATAGAAAAAAAACACATATTTGGAATAAGTTAGACCTAGTGTATATATTAACATTAAAAAAACAATTTCCTAAAATTGGAATTTGCCCAAAAATGTTTAAAGGGGGTACCCTTGGATTTTTTTCAAAATTCAATAATCGGGCATATTGGTGTCAATTTCGGTCCTAGAGTCAAACCGGTGCACTTTTCCTACATAAAATTTGCTACTTGTTCTTCTCAAGTACTCAGATTTTTTCTACGTCTTACGGTTCGTGAGAAAAAATTCCAATTGGAGGTCTACATGTCTTGCAAATTTCGTGAAAATAAAAACTTTGTATTTCGTTCCAAATTTAATTTATTTCAATTAAGCCTGACGTACTGATTCAAAAAAGATATACATACCCCTATGAGAAAATGCAGCGTTTGGCCGGAAAATGGAAAAAACTATAATTTTTTGTAATATTTGTTCATCATTTAAACATCCTTTAATCGGATATATTGGCGACAATTCCGGTCCTAGAGTCAAACCGGTGCACATTTCTTACATAAAATTTGCTACTTGTTCTTCTCAAGTACTCAGATTTTTTCTACGTCTTACGGTTCGTGAGAAAAAATTCCAATTGGAGGTCTACATGTCTTGCAAATTTCGTGAAAATAAAAACTTTGTATTTCGTTCCACATTTAATTTATTTCTATTAAACCTGACGTACTGATTCAAAAAAGATGTACATACCCCTATGAGAAAATGCACCGTTTGGCCGGAAAATGGAAAAAACTATAATTTTTTGTAATATTTGTTCATCATTTAAACATCCTTTAATCGGATATATTGGCGTCAATTCCAGTTCTAGAGTCAAACCGGTGCACATTTCTTACATAAAATTTGCTACTTGTTCTTCTCAAGTTCTCAGATTTTTTCTACGTCTTACGGTTCGTGAGAAAAAATTCCAATTGGAGGTCTACATGTCTTGCAAATTTCGTGAAAATAAAAACTTTGTATTTCGTTCCAAATTTAATTTATTTTGATTAAGCCTGACGTACTGATTCAAAAAAGATATACATACCCTTATGAGAAAATGCACCGTTTGGCCGGAAAATGGAAAAAACTGAAAATTTTTAATTCGATTTTTCCATTATTTTTGCCAAACTGTGGGTAGGGGATAGAAAAAAAACACATATTTGGAATAAGTTAGACCTAGTGTATATATTAACATTAAAAAAACAATTTCCTAAAATTGGAATTTGCCCAAAAATGTTTAAAGGGGGTACCCTTGGATTTTTTTCAAAATTCAATAATCGGGCATATTGGTGTCAATTTCGGTCCTAGAGTCAAACCGGTGCACTTTTCCTACATAAAATTTGCTACTTGTTCTTCTCAAGTACTCAGATTTTTTCTACGTCTTACGGTTCGTGAGAAAAAATTCCAATTGGAGGTCTACATGTCTTGCAAATTTCGTGAAAATAAAAACTTTGTAATTCGTTCCAAATTTAATTTATTTCGATTAAGCCTGACGTACTGATTCAAAAAAGATATACATACCCTTATGAGAAAATGCACCGTTTGGCCGGAAAATGGAAAAAACTGAAAATTTTTAATTCGATTTTTTCATTATTTTTGCCAAACTGTTGGTAGGGGATAGAAAAAAAACACATATTTGGAATAAGTTAGACCCAGTGTATATATTAACATTAAAAAAACAATTTCCTAAAATTGGAATTTGCCCAAAAATGTTTAAAGGGGGTACCCTTGGATTTTTTTCAAAATTCAATAATCGGGCATATTGGTGTCAATTTCGGTCCTAGAGTCAAACCGGTGCACTTTTCCTACATAAAATTTGCTACTTGTTCTTCTCAAGTACTCAGATTTTTTCTACGTCTTACGGTTCGTGAGAAAAAATTCCAATTGGAGGTCTACATGTCTTGCAAATTTCGTGAAAATAAAAACTTTGTATTTCGTTCCAAATTTAATTTATTTCGATTAAGCCTGACGTACTGATTCAAAAAAGATATACATACCCCTATGAGAAAATGCACCGTTTGGCCGGAAAATGGAAAAAACTATAATTTTTTGTAATATTTGTTCATCATTTAAACATCCTTTAATCGGATATATTGGCGTCAATGCCGGTCCTAGAGTCACACCGGTGCACATTTCTTACATATAATTTGCTACTTCTTCTTCTGAAGTTCTCAGATTTTTTCTACATCTTACGGTTCGTGAGAAAAAAATCCAATTGGAGGTCTACATGTCTTGCAAATTTCGTGAAAATAAAAACTTTGTATTTCGTTCCAAATTTAATTTATTTCTATTAATCCTGACGTACTGATTCAAAAAAGATATACATACCCTTATGAGAAAATGCACCGTTTGGCCGGAAAATGGAAAAAACTGAAAATTTTTAATTCGATTTTTCCATTATTTTTGCCAAACTGTGGGTAGGGGATAGAAAAAAAACACATATTTGGAATAAGTTGGACCTAGTGTATATATTAACATTAAAAAAACAATTTCCTAAAATTGGAATTTGCCCAAAAATGTTTAAAGGGGGTACCCTTGGATTTTTTTCAAAATTCAATAATCGGGCATATTGGTGTCAATTTCGGTCCTAGAGTCAAACCGGTGCACTTTTCCTACATAAAATTTGCTACTTGTTCTTCTCAAGTACTCAGATTTTTTCTACGTCTTACGGTTCGTGAGAAAAAATTCCAATTGGAGGTCTACATGTCTTGCAAATTTCGTGAAAATAAAAACTTTGTAATTCGTTCCAAATTTAATTTATTTCGATTAAGCCTGACGTACTGATTCAAAAAAGATATACATACCCTTATGAGAAAATGCACCGTTTGGCCGGAAAATGGAAAAAACTGAAAATTTTTAATTCGATTTTTTCATTATTTTTGCCAAACTGTTGGTAGGGGATAGAAAAAAAACACATATTTGGAATAAGTTAGACCTAGTGTATATATTAACATTAAAAAAACAATTTCCTAAAATTGGAATTTGCCCAAAAATGTTTAAAGGGGGTACCCTTGGATTTTTTTCAAAATTCAATAATCGGGCATATTGGTGTCAATTTCGGTCCTAGAGTCAAACCGGTGCACTTTTCCTACATAAAATTTGCTACTTGTTCTTCTCAAGTACTCAGATTTTTTCTACGTCTTACGGTTCGTGAGAAAAAATTCCAATTGGAGGTCTACATGTCTTGCAAATTTCGTGAAAATAAAAACTTTGTATTTCGTTCCAAATTTAATTTATTTCGATTAAGCCTGACGTACTGATTCAAAAAAGATATACATACCCTAATGAGAAAATGCACCGTTTGGCCGGAAAATGGAAAAAACTATAATTTTTTGTAATATTTGTTCATCATTTAAACATCCTTTAATCGGATATATTGGCGTCAATTCCGGTCCTAGAGTCAAACCGGTGCACATTTCTTACATAAAATTTGCTACTTGTTCTTCTCAAGTTCTCAGATTTTTTCTACGTCTTACGGTTCGTGAGAAAAAATTCCAATTGGAGGTCTACATGTCTTGCAAATTTCGTGAAAATAAAAACTTTGTATGTCGTTCCAAATTTAATTTATTTCGATTAAGCCTGACGTACTGATTCAAAAAAGATATACATACCCCTATGAGAAAATGCACCGTTTGGCCGGAAAATGGAAAAGACTATAATTTTTTGTAATATTTGTTCATCATTTAAACATCCTTTAATCGGATATATTGGCGTCAATTCCGGTCCTAGAGTCAAACCGGTGCACATTTCTTACATAAAATTTGCTACTTGTTCTTCTCAAGTTCTCTGATTTTTTCTACGTCTTACGGTTCGTGAGAAAAAATTCCAATTGGAGGTCTACATGTCTTGCAAATTTCGTGAAAATAAAAACTTTGCATTTCGTTCCAAATTTAATTTATTTCTATTAAGCCTGACGTACTGATTCAAAAAAGATATACATACCCTTATGAGAAAATGCACCGTTTGGCCGGAAAATGGAAAAAACTGAAAATTTTTAATTCGATTTTTCCATTATTTTTGCCAAACTGTGGGTAGGGGATAGAAAAAAAACACATATTTGGAATAAGTTAGACCTAGTGTATATATTAACATTAAAAAAACAATTTCCTAAAATTGGAATTTGCCCAAAAATGTTTAAAGGGGGTACCCTTGGATTTTTTTCAAAATTCAATAATCGGGCATATTGGTGTCAATTTCGGTCCTAGAGTCAAACCGGTGCACTTTTCCTACATAAAATTTGCTACTTGTTCTTCTCAAGTACTCAGATTTTTTCTACGTCTTACGGTTCGTGAGAAAAAATTCCAATTGGAGGTCTACATGTCTTGCAAATTTCGTGAAAATAAAAACTTTGTATTTCGTTCCAAATTTAATTTATTTCAATTAAGCCTGACGTACTGATTCAAAAAAGATATACATACCCCTATGAGAAAATGCAGCGTTTGGCCGGAAAATGGAAAAAACTATAATTTTTTGTAATATTTGTTCATCATTTAAACATCCTTTAATCGGATATATTGGCGACAATTCCGGTCCTAGAGTCAAACCGGTGCACATTTCTTACATAAAATTTGCTACTTGTTCTTCTCAAGTACTCAGATTTTTTCTACGTCTTACGGTTCGTGAGAAAAAATTCCAATTGGAGGTCTACATGTCTTGCAAATTTCGTGAAAATAAAAACTTTGTATTTCGTTCCACATTTAATTTATTTCTATTAAACCTGACGTACTGATTCAAAAAAGATGTACATACCCCTATGAGAAAATGCACCGTTTGGCCGGAAAATGGAAAAAACTATAATTTTTTGTAATATTTGTTCATCATTTAAACATCCTTTAATCGGATATATTGGCGTCAATTCCAGTTCTAGAGTCAAACCGGTGCACATTTCTTACATAAAATTTGCTACTTGTTCTTCTCAAGTTCTCAGATTTTTTCTACGTCTTACGGTTCGTGAGAAAAAATTCCAATTGGAGGTCTACATGTCTTGCAAATTTCGTGAAAATAAAAACTTTGTATTTCGTTCCAAATTTAATTTATTTTGATTAAGCCTGACGTACTGATTCAAAAAAGATATACATACCCTTATGAGAAAATGCACCGTTTGGCCGGAAAATGGAAAAAACTGAAAATTTTTAATTCAATTTTTCCATTATTTTTGCCAAACTGTGGGTAGGGGATAGAAAAAAAACACATATTTGGAATAAGTTAGACCTAGTGTATATATTAACATTAAAAAAACAATTTCCTAAAATTGGAATTTGCCCAAAAATGTTTAAAGGGGGTACCCTTGGATTTTTTTCAAAATTCAATAATCGGGCATATTGGTGTCAATTTCGGTCCTAGAGTCAAACCGGTGCACTTTGCCTACATAAAATTTGCTACTTGTTCTTCTCAAGTACTCAGATTTTTTCTACGTCTTACGGTTCGTGAGAAAAAATTCCAATTGGAGGTCTACATGTCTTGCAAATTTCGTGAAAATAAAAACTTTGTATTTCGTTCCAAATTTAATTTATTTCGATTAAGCCTGACGTACTGATTCAAAAAAGATATACATACCCTTATGAGAAAATGCACCGTTTGGCCGGAAAATGGAAAAAACTGAAAATTTTTATTTCGATTTTTCCCTTATTTTTGCCAAACTGTGGGTAGGGGATAGAAAAAAAAACACATATTTGGAATAAGTTAGACCTAGTGTATATATTAACATTAAAAAAACAATTTCCTAAAATTGGAATTTGCCCAAAAATGTTTAAAGGGGGTACCCTTGGATTTTTTTCAAAATTCAATAATCGGGCATATTGGTGTCAATTTCGGTCCTAGAGTCAAACCGGTGCACTTTTCCTACATAAAGTTTGCTACTTGTTCTTCTCAAGTACTCAGATTTTTTCTACGTCTTACGGTTCGTGAGAAAAAATTCCAATTGGAGGTCTACATGTCTTGCAAATTTCGTGAAAATAAAAACTTTGTATTTCGTTCCAAATTTAATTTATTTCGATTAAGCCTGACATACTGATTCAAAAAAGATATACATACCCTAATGAGAAAATGCACCGTTTGGCCGGAAAATGGAAAAGACTATAATTTTTTGTAATATTTGTTCATCATTTAAACATCCTTTAATCGGATATATTGGCGTCAATTCCGGTCCTAGAGTCAAACCGGTGCACATTTCTTACATAAAATTTGCTACTTGTTCTTCTCAAGTTCTCAGATTTTTTCTACGTCTTACGGTTCGTGAGAAAAAATTCCAATTGGAGGTCTACATGTCTTGCAAATTTCGTGAAAATAAAAACTTTGCATTTCGTTCCAAATTTAATTTATTTCTATTAAGCCTGACGTACTGATTCAAAAAAGATATACATACCCTTATGAGAAAATGCACCGTTTGGCCGGAAAATGGAAAAAACTATAATTTTTTGTAATATTTGTTCATCATTTAAACATCCTTTAATCGGATATATTGGCGTCAATTCCGGTCCTAGAGTCAAACCGGTGCACATTTCTTACATAAAATTTGCTACTTGTTCTTCTCAAGTTCTCAGATTTTTTCTACGTCTTACGGTTCGTGAGAAAAAATTCCAATTGGAGGTCTACATGTCTTGCAAATTTCGTGAAAATAAAAACTTTGTATGTCGTTCCAAATTTAATTTATTTCGATTAAGCCTGACGTACTGATTCAAAAAAGATATACATACCCCTATGAGAAAATGCACCGTTTGGCCGGAAAATGGAAAAGACTATAATTTTTTGTAATATTTGTTCATCATTTAAACATCCTTTAATCGGATATATTGGCGTCAATTCCGGTCCTAGAGTCAAACCGGTGCACATTTCTTACATAAAATTTGCTACTTGTTCTTCTCAAGTTCTCTGATTTTTTCTACGTCTTACGGTTCGTGAGAAAAAATTCCAATTGGAGGTCTACATGTCTTGCAAATTTCGTGAAAATAAAAACTTTGCATTTCGTTCCAAATTTAATTTATTTCTATTAAGCCTGACGTACTGATTCAAAAAAGATATACATACCCTTATGAGAAAATGCACCGTTTGGCCGGAAAATGGAAAAAACTGAAAATTTTTAATTCGATTTTTCCATTATTTTTGCCAAACTGTGGGTAGGGGATAGAAAAAAAACACATATTTGGAATAAGTTAGACCTAGTGTATATATTAACATTAAAAAAACAATTTCCTAAAATTGGAATTTGCCCAAAAATGTTTAAAGGGGGTACCCTTGGATTTTTTTCAAAATTCAATAATCGGGCATATTGGTGTCAATTTCGGTCCTAGAGTCAAACCGGTGCACTTTTCCTACATAAAATTTGCTACTTGTTCTTCTCAAGTACTCAGATTTTTTCTACGTCTTACGGTTCGTGAGAAAAAATTCCAATTGGAGGTCTACATGTCTTGCAAATTTCGTGAAAATAAAAACTTTGTATTTCGTTCCAAATTTAATTTATTTCAATTAAGCCTGACGTACTGATTCAAAAAAGATATACATACCCCTATGAGAAAATGCAGCGTTTGGCCGGAAAATGGAAAAAACTATAATTTTTTGTAATATTTGTTCATCATTTAAACATCCTTTAATCGGATATATTGGCGACAATTCCGGTCCTAGAGTCAAACCGGTGCACATTTCTTACATAAAATTTGCTACTTGTTCTTCTCAAGTACTCAGATTTTTTCTACGTCTTACGGTTCGTGAGAAAAAATTCCAATTGGAGGTCTACATGTCTTGCAAATTTCGTGAAAATAAAAACTTTGTATTTCGTTCCACATTTAATTTATTTCTATTAAACCTGACGTACTGATTCAAAAAAGATGTACATACCCCTATGAGAAAATGCACCGTTTGGCCGGAAAATGGAAAAAACTATAATTTTTTGTAATATTTGTTCATCATTTAAACATCCTTTAATCGGATATATTGGCGTCAATTCCAGTTCTAGAGTCAAACCGGTGCACATTTCTTACATAAAATTTGCTACTTGTTCTTCTCAAGTTCTCAGATTTTTTCTACGTCTTACGGTTCGTGAGAAAAAATTCCAATTGGAGGTCTACATGTCTTGCAAATTTCGTGAAAATAAAAACTTTGTATTTCGTTCCAAATTTAATTTATTTCGATTAAGCCTGACGTACTGATTCAAAAAAGATATACATACCCTTATGAGAAAATGCACCGTTTGGCCGGAAAATGGAAAAAACTGAAAATTTTTATTTCGATTTTTCCCTTATTTTTGCCAAACTGTGGGTAGGGGATAGAAAAAAAAACACATATTTGGAATAAGTTAGACCTAGTGTATATATTAACATTAAAAAAACAATTTCCTAAAATTGGAATTTGCCCAAAAATGTTTAAAGGGGGTACCCTTGGATTTTTTTCAAAATTCAATAATCGGGCATATTGGTGTCAATTTCGGTCCTAGAGTCAAACCGGTGCACTTTTCCTACATAAAGTTTGCTACTTGTTCTTCTCAAGTACTCAGATTTTTTCTACGTCTTACGGTTCGTGAGAAAAAATTCCAATTGGAGGTCTACATGTCTTGCAAATTTCGTGAAAATAAAAACTTTGTATTTCGTTCCAAATTTAATTTATTTCGATTAAGCCTGACGTACTGATTCAAAAAAGATATACATACCCTAATGAGAAAATGCACCGTTTGGCCGGAAAATGGAAAAGACTATAATTTTTTGTAATATTTGTTCATCATTTAAACATCCTTTAATCGGATATATTGGCGTCAATTCCGGTCCTAGAGTCAAACCGGTGCACATTTCTTACATAAAATTTGCTACTTGTTCTTCTCAAGTTCTCAGATTTTTTCTACGTCTTACGGTTCGTGAGAAAAAATTCCAATTGGAGGTCTACATGTCTTGCAAATTTCGTGAAAATAAAAACTTTGCATTTCGTTCCAAATTTAATTTATTTCTATTAAGCCTGACGTACTGATTCAAAAAAGATATACATACCCTTATGAGAAAATGCACCGTTTGGCCGGAAAATGGAAAAAACTGAAAATTTTTAATTCGATTTTTCCATTATTTTTGCCAAACTGTGGGTAGGGGATAGAAAAAAAACACATATTTGGAATAAGTTAGACCTAGTGTATATATTAACATTAAAAAAACAATTTCCTAAAATTGGAATTTGCCCAAAAATGTTTAAAGGGGGTACCCTTGGATTTTTTTCAAAATTCAATAATCGGGCATATTGGTGTCAATTTCGGTCCTAGAGTCAAACCGGTGCACTTTTCCTACATAAAGTTTGCTACTTGTTCTTCTCAAGTACTCAGATTTTTTCTACGTCTTACGGTTCGTGAGAAAAAATTCCAATTGGAGGTCTACATGTCTTGCAAATTTCGTGAAAATAAAAACTTTGTATTTCGTTCCAAATTTAATTTATTTTGATTAAGCCTGACGTACTGATTCAAAAAAGATATACATACCCCTATGAGAAAATGCACCGTTTGGCCGGAAAATGGAAAAGACTATAATTTTTTGTAATATTTGTTCATCATTTAAACATCCTTTAATCGGATATATTGGCGTCAATTCCAGTCCTAGAGTCAAACCGGTGCACATTTCTTACATAAAATTTGCTACTTGTTCTTCTCAAGTTCTCTGATTTTTTCTACGTCTTACGGTTCGTGAGAAAAAATTCCAATTGGAGGTCTACATGTCTTGCAAATTTCGTGAAAATAAAAACTTTGCATTTCGTTCCAAATTTAATTTATTTCTATTAAGCCTGACGTACTGATTCAAAAAAGATATACATACCCTTATGAGAAAATGCACCGTTTGGCCGGAAAATGGAAAAAACTGAAAATTTTTAATTCGATTTTTCCATTATTTTTGCCAAACTGTGGGTAGGGGATAGAAAAAAAACACATATTTGGAATAAGTTAGACCTAGTGTATATATTAACATTAAAAAAACAATTTCCTAAAATTGGAATTTGCCCAAAAATGTTTAAAGGGGGTACCCTTGGATTTTTTTCAAAATTCAATAATCGGGCATATTGGTGTCAATTTCGGTCCTAGAGTCAAACCGGTGCACTTTTCCTACATAAAATTTGCTACTTGTTCTTCTCAAGTACTCAGATTTTTTCTACGTCTTACGGTTCGTGAGAAAAAATTCCAATTGGAGGTCTACATGTCTTGCAAATTTCGTGAAAATAAAAACTTTGTATTTCGTTCCAAATTTAATTTATTTCGATTAAGCCTGACGTACTGATTCAAAAAAGATATACATACCCCTATGAGAAAATGCACCGTTTGGCCGAAAAATGGAAAAAACTATAATTTTTTGTAATATTTGTTCATCATTTAAACATCCTTTAATCGGATATATTGGCGTCAATGCCGGTCCTAGAGTCACACCGGTGCACATTTCTTACATATAATTTGCTACTTCTTCTTCTCAAGTTCTCAGATTTTTTCTACATCTTACGGTTCGTGAGAAAAAAATCCAATTGGAGGTCTACATGTCTTGCAAATTTCGTGAAAATAAAAACTTTGTATTTCGTTCCAAATTTAATTTATTTCTATTAAGCCTGACGTACTGATTCAAAAAAGATATACATACCCTTATGAGAAAATGCACCGTTTGGCCGGAAAATGGAAAAAACTGAAAATTTTTAATTCGATTTTTCCATTATTTTTGCCAAACTGTGGGTAGGGGATAGAAAAAAAAACACATATTTGGAATAAGTTGGACCTAGTGTATATATTAACATTAAAAAAACAATTTCCTAAAATTGGAATTTGCCCAAAAATGTTTAAAGGGGGTACCCTTGGATTTTTTTCAAAATTCAATAATCGGGCATATTGGTGTCAATTTCGGTCCTAGAGTCAAACCGGTGCACTTTTCCTACATAAAATTTGCTACTTGTTCTTCTCAAGTACTCAGATTTTTTCTACGTCTTACGGTTCGTGAGAAAAAATTCCAATTGGAGGTCTACATGTCTTGCAAATTTCGTGAAAATAAAAACTTTGTAATTCGTTCCAAATTTAATTTATTTCGATTAAGCCTGACGTACTGATTCAAAAAAGATATACATACCCTTATGAGAAAATGCACCGTTTGGCCGGAAAATGGAAAAAACTGAAAATTTTTAATTCGATTTTTTCATTATTTTTGCCAAACTGTTGGTAGGGGATAGAAAAAAAACACATATTTGGAATAAGTTAGACCTAGTGTATATATTAACATTAAAAAAACAATTTCCTAAAATTGGAATTTGCCCAAAAATGTTTAAAGGGGGTACCCTTGGATTTTTTTCAAAATTCAATAATCGGGCATATTGGTGTCAATTTCGGTCCTAGAGTCAAACCGGTGCACTTTTCCTACATAAAATTTGCTACTTGTTCTTCTCAAGTACTCAGATTTTTTCTACGTCTTACGGTTCGTGAGAAAAAATTCCAATTGGAGGTCTACATGTCTTGCAAATTTCGTGAAAATAAAAACTTTGTATTTCGTTCCAAATTTAATTTATTTCGATTAAGCCTGACGTACTGATTCAAAAAAGATATACATACCCCTATGAGAAAATGCACCGTTTGGCCGAAAAATGGAAAAAACTATAATTTTTTGTAATATTTGTTCATCATTTAAACATCCTTTAATCGGATATATTGGCGTCAATGCCGGTCCTAGAGTCACACCGGTGCACATTTCTTACATATAATTTGCTACTTCTTCTTCTCAAGTTCTCAGATTTTTTCTACATCTTACGGTTCGTGAGAAAAAAATCCAATTGGAGGTCTACATGTCTTGCAAATTTCGTGAAAATAAAAACTTTGTATTTCGTTCCAAATTTAATTTATTTCTATTAATCCTGACGTACTGATTCAAAAAAGATATACATACCCTTATGAGAAAATGCACCGTTTGGCCGGAAAATGGAAAAAACTGAAAATTTTTAATTCGATTTTTCCATTATTTTTGCCAAACTGTGGGTAGGGGATAGAAAAAAAACACATATTTGGAATAAGTTGGACCTAGTGTATATATTAACATTAAAAAAACAATTTCCTAAAATTGGAATTTGCCCAAAAATGTTTAAAGGGGGTACCCTTGGATTTTTTTCAAAATTCAATAATCGGGCATATTGGTGTCAATTTCGGTCCTAGAGTCAAACCGGTGCACTTTTCCTACATAAAATTTGCTACTTGTTCTTCTCAAGTACTCAGATTTTTTCTACGTCTTACGGTTCGTGAGAAAAAATTCCAATTGGAGGTCTACATGTCTTGCAAATTTCGTGAAAATAAAAACTTTGTAATTCGTTCCAAATTTAATTTATTTCGATTAAGCCTGACGTACTGATTCAAAAAAGATATACATACCCTTATGAGAAAATGCACCGTTTGGCCGGAAAATGGAAAAAACTGAAAATTTTTAATTCGATTTTTTCATTATTTTTGCCAAACTGTTGGTAGGGGATAGAAAAAAAACACATATTTGGAATAAGTTAGACCTAGTGTATATATTAACATTAAAAAAACAATTTCCTAAAATTGGAATTTGCCCAAAAATGTTTAAAGGGGGTACCCTTGGATTTTTTTCAAAATTCAATAATCGGGCATATTGGTGTCAATTTCGGTCCTAGAGTCAAACCGGTGCACTTTTCCTACATAAAATTTGCTACTTGTTCTTCTCAAGTACTCAGATTTTTTCTACGTCTTACGGTTCGTGAGAAAAAATTCCAATTGGAGGTCTACATGTCTTGCAAATTTCGTGAAAATAAAAACTTTGTATTTCGTTCCAAATTTAATTTATTTCGATTAAGCCTGACGTACTGATTCAAAAAAGATATACATACCCTAATGAGAAAATGCACCGTTTGGCCGGAAAATGGAAAAAACTATAATTTTTTGTAATATTTGTTCATCATTTAAACATCCTTTAATCGGATATATTGGCGTCAATTCCGGTCCTAGAGTCAAACCGGTGCACATTTCTTACATAAAATTTGCTACTTGTTCTTCTCAAGTTCTCAGATTTTTTCTACGTCTTACGGTTCGTGAGAAAAAATTCCAATTGGAGGTCTACATGTCTTGCAAATTTCGTGAAAATAAAAACTTTGTATGTCGTTCCAAATTTAATTTATTTCGATTAAACCTGACGTACTGATTCAAAAAAGATATACATACCCCTATGAGAAAATGCACCGTTTGGCCGGAAAATGGAAAAGACTATAATTTTTTGTAATATTTGTTCATCATTTAAACATCCTTTAATCGGATATATTGGCGTCAATTCCGGTCCTAGAGTCAAACCGGTGCACATTTCTTACATAAAATTTGCTACTTGTTCTTCTCAAGTTCTCTGATTTTTTCTACGTCTTACGGTTCGTGAGAAAAAATTCCAATTGGAGGTCTACATGTCTTGCAAATTTCGTGAAAATAAAAACTTTGCATTTCGTTCCAAATTTAATTTATTTCTATTAAGCCTGACGTACTGATTCAAAAAAGATATACATACCCTTATGAGAAAATGCACCGTTTGGCCGGAAAATGGAAAAAACTGAAAATTTTTAATTCGATTTTTCCATTATTTTTGCCAAACTGTGGGTAGGGGATAGAAAAAAAACACATATTTGGAATAAGTTAGACCTAGTGTATATATTAACATTAAAAAAACAATTTCCTAAAATTGGAATTTGCCCAAAAATGTTTAAAGGGGGTACCCTTGGATTTTTTTCAAAATTCAATAATCGGGCATATTGGTGTCAATTTCGGTCCTAGAGTCAAACCGGTGCACTTTTCCTACATAAAATTTGCTACTTGTTCTTCTCAAGTACTCAGATTTTTTCTACGTCTTACGGTTCGTGAGAAAAAATTCCAATTGGAGGTCTACATGTCTTGCAAATTTCGTGAAAATAAAAACTTTGTATTTCGTTCCAAATTTAATTTATTTCAATTAAGCCTGACGTACTGATTCAAAAAAGATATACATACCCCTATGAGAAAATGCAGCGTTTGGCCGGAAAATGGAAAAAACTATAATTTTTTGTAATATTTGTTCATCATTTAAACATCCTTTAATCGGATATATTGGCGACAATTCCGGTCCTAGAGTCAAACCGGTGCACATTTCTTACATAAAATTTGCTACTTCTTCTTCTCAAGTTCTCAGATTTTTTCTACATCTTACGGTTCGTGAGAAAAAAATCCAATTGGAGGTCTACATGTCTTGCAAATTTCGTGAAAATAAAAACTTTGCATTTCGTTCCAAATTTAATTTATTTCTATTAAGCCTGACGTACTGATTCAAAAAAGATATACATACCCTTATGAGAAAATGCACCGTTTGGCCGGAAAATGGAAAAAACTGAAAATTTTTAATTCGATTTTTCCATTATTTTTGCCAAACTGTGGGTAGGGGATAGAAAAAAAACACATATTTGGAATAAGTTAGACCTAGTGTATATATTAACATTAAAAAAACAATTTCCTAAAATTGGAATTTGCCCAAAAATGTTTAAAGGGGGTACCCTTGGATTTTTTTCAAAATTCAATAATCGGGCATATTGGTGTCAATTTCGGTCCTAGAGTCAAACCGGTGCACTTTTCCTACATAAAATTTGCTACTTGTTCTTCTCAAGTACTTAGATTTTTTCTACGTCTTACGGTTCGTGAGAAAAAATTCCAATTGGAGGTCTACATGTCTTGCAAATTTCGTGAAAATAAAAACTTTGTATTTCGTTCCAAATTTAATTTATTTCAATTAAGCCTGACGTACTGATTCAAAAAAGATATACATACCCCTATGAGAAAATGCAGCGTTTGGCCGGAAAATGGAAAAAACTATAATTTTTTGTAATATTTGTTCATCATTTAAACATCCTTTAATCGGATATATTGGCGACAATTCCGGTCCTAGAGTCAAACCGGTGCACATTTCTTACATAAAATTTGCTACTTGTTCTTCTCAAGTACTCAGATTTTTTCTACGTCTTACGGTTCGTGAGAAAAAATTCCAATTGGAGGTCTACATGTCTTGCAAATTTCGTGAAAATAAAAACTTTGTATTTCGTTCCACATTTAATTTATTTCTATTAAACCTGACGTACTGATTCAAAAAAGATGTACATACCCCTATGAGAAAATGCACCGTTTGGCCGGAAAATGGAAAAGACTATAATTTTTTGTAATATTTGTTCATCATTTAAACATCCTTTAATCGGATATATTGGCGTCAATTCCGGTCCTAGAGTCAAACCGGTGCACATTTCTTACATAAAATTTGCTACTTGTTCTTCTCAAGTTCTCAGATTTTTTCTACGTCTTACGGTTCGTGAGAAAAAATTCCAATTGGAGGTCTACATGTCTTGCAAATTTCGTGAAAATAAAAACTTTGTATGTCGTTCCAAATTTAATTTATTTTGATTAAGCCTGACGTACTGATTCAAAAAAGATATACATACCCCTATGAGAAAATGCACCGTTTGGCCGGAAAATGGAAAAGACTATAATTTTTTGTAATATTTGTTCATCATTTAAACATCCTTTAATCGGATATATTGGCGTCAATTCCGGTCCTAGAGTCAAACCGGTGCACATTTCTTACATAAAATTTGCTACTTGTTCTTCTCAAGTTCTCAGATTTTTTCTACGTCTTACGGTTCGTGAGAAAAAATTCCAATTGGAGGTCTACATGTCTTGCAAATTTCGTGAAAATAAAAATTTTGTATTTCGTTCCAAATTTAATTTATTTCGATTAAGCCTGACGTACTGATTCAAAAAAGATATACATACCCTTATGAGAAAATGCACCGTTTGGCCGGAAAATGGAAAAAACTGAAAATTTTTAATTCGATTTTTCCATTATTTTTGCCAAACTGTGGGTAGGGGATAGAAAAAAAACACATATTTGGAATAAGTTAGACCTAGTGTATATATTAACATTAAAAAAACAATTTCCTAAAATTGGAATTTGCCCAAAAATGTTTAAAGGGGGTACCCTTGGATTTTTTTCAAAATTCAATAATCGGGCATATTGGTGTCAATTTCGGTCCTAGAGTCAAACCGGTGCACTTTTCCTACATAAAATTTGCTACTTGTTCTTCTCAAGTACTTAGATTTTTTCTACGTCTTACGGTTCGTGAGAAAAAATTCCAATTGGAGGTCTACATGTCTTGCAAATTTCGTGAAAATAAAAACTTTGTAATTCGTTCCAAATTTAATTTATTTCGATTAAGCCTGACGTACTGATTCAAAAAAGATATACATACCCTTATGAGAAAATGCACCGTTTGGCCGGAAAATGGAAAAAACTGAAAATTTTTAATTCGATTTTTTCATTATTTTTGCCAAACTGTTGGTAGGGGATAGAAAAAAAACACATATTTGGAATAAGTTAGACCTAGTGTATATATTAACATTAAAAAAACAATTTCCTAAAATTGGAATTTGCCCAAAAATGTTTAAAGGGGGTACCCTTGGATTTTTTTCAAAATTCAATAATCGGGCATATTGGTGTCAATTTCGGTCCTAGAGTCAAACCGGTGCACTTTTCCTACATAAAATTTGCTACTTGTTCTTCTCAAGTACTCAGATTTTTTCTACGTCTTACGGTTCGTGAGAAAAAATTCCAATTGGAGGTCTACATGTCTTGCAAATTTCGTGAAAATAAAAACTTTGTACTTCGTTCCAAATTTAATTTATTTCGATTAAGCCTGACGTACTGATTCAAAAAAGATATACATACCCCTATGAGAAAATGCACCGTTTGGCCGGAAAATGGAAAAGACTATAATTTTTTGTAATATTTGTTCATCATTTAAACATCCTTTAATCGGATATATTGGCGTCAATTCCGGTCCTAGAGTCAAACCGGTGCACATTTCTTACATAAAATTTGCTACTTGTTCTTCTCAAGTTTTAAGATTTTTTCTACGTCTTACGGTTCGTGAGAAAAAATTCCAATTGGAGGTCTACATGTCTTGCAAATTTCGTGAAAATAAAAATTTTGTATTTCGTTCCAAATTTAATTTATTTCGATTAAGCCTGACGTACTGATTCAAAAAAGATATACATACCCTTATGAGAAAATGCACCGTTTGGCCGGAAATTGGAAAAAACTGAAAATTTTTAATTCGATTTTTCCATTATTTTTGCCAAACTGTGGGTAGGGGATAGAAAAAAAACACATATTTGGAATAAGTTAGACCTAGTGTATATATTAACATTAAAAAAACAATTTCCTAAAATTGGAATTTGCCCAAAAATGTTTAAAGGGGGTACCCTTGGATTTTTTTCAAAATTCAATAATCGGGCATATTGGTGTCAATTTCGGTCCTAGAGTCAAACCGGTGCACTTTTCCTACATAAAATTTGCTACTTGTTCTTCTCAAGTACTCAGATTTTTTCTACGTCTTACGGTTCGTGAGAAAAAATTCCAATTGGAGGTCTACATGTCTTGCAAATTTCGTGAAAATAAAAACTTTGTATTTCGTTCCAAATTTAATTTATTTCGATTAAGCCTGACGTACTGATTCAAAAAAGATATACATACCCTTATGAGAAAATGCACCGTTTGGCCGGAAAATGGAAAAAACTGAAAATTTTTAATTCGATTTTTCCATTATTTTTGCCAAACTGTGGGTAGGGGATAGAAAAAAAACACATATTTGGAATAAGTTAGACCTAGTGTATATATTAACATTAAAAAAACAATTTCCTAAAATTGGAATTTGCCCAAAAATGTTTAAAGGGGGTACCCTTGGATTTTTTTCAAAATTCAATAATCGGGCATATTGGTGTCAATTTCGGTCCTAGAGTCAAACCGGTGCACTTTTCCTACATAAAGTTTGCTACTTGTTCTTCTCAAGTACTCAGATTTTTTCTACGTCTTACGGTTCGTGAGAAAAAATTCCAATTGGAGGTCTACATGTCTTGCAAATTTCGTGAAAATAAAAACTTTGTATTTCGTTCCAAATTTAATTTATTTCGATTAATCCTGACGTACTGATTCAAAAAAGATATACATACCCTAATGAGAAAATGCACCGTTTGGCCGGAAAATGGAAAAAACTATAATTTTTTGTAATATTTGTTCATCATTTAAACATCCTTTAATCGGATATATTGGCGTCAATTCCGGTCCTAGAGTCAAACCGGTGCACATTTCTTACATAAAATTTGCTACTTGTTCTTCTCAAGTTCTCAGATTTTTTCTACATCTTACGGTTCGTGAGAAAAAATTCCAATTGGAGGTCTACATGTCTTGCAAATTTCGTGAAAATAAAAACTTTGTATGTCGTTCCAAATTTAATTTATTTCGATTAAGCCTGACGTACTGATTCAAAAAAGATATACATACCCCTATGAGAAAATGCACCGTTTGGCCGGAAAATGGAAAAGACTATAATTTTTTGTAATATTTGTTCATCATTTAAACATCCTTTAATCGGATATATTGGCGTCAATTCCGGTCCTAGAGTTAAACCGGTGCACATTTCTTACATAAAATTTGCTACTTGTTCTTCTCAAGTTCTCAGATTTTTTCTACGTCTTACGGTTCGTGAGAAAAAATTCCAATTGGAGGTCTACATGTCTTGCAAATTTCGTGAAAATAAAAACTTTGTATTTCGTTCCAAGTTTAATTTATTTCGATTAAGCCTGACGTACTGATTCAAAAAAGATATACATACCCTTATGAGAAAATGCACCGTTTGGCCGGAAAATGGAAAAAACTGAAAATTTTTAATTCGATTTTTCCCTTATTTTTGCCAAACTGTGGGTAGGGGATAGAAAAAAAAACACATATTTGGAATAAGTTAGACCTAGTGTATATATTAACATTAAAAAAACAATTTCCTAAAATTGGAATTTGCCCAAAAATGTTTAAAGGGGGTACCCTTGGATTTTTTTCAAAATTCAATAATCGGGCATATTGGTGTCAATTTCGGTCCTAGAGTCAAACCGGTGCACTTTTCCTACATAAAGTTTGCTACTTGTTCTTCTCAAGTACTCAGATTTTTTCTACGTCTTACGGTTCGTGAGAAAAAATTCCAATTGGAGGTCTACATGTCTTGCAAATTTCGTGAAAATAAAAACTTTGTATTTCGTTCCAAATTTAATTTATTTCGATTAAGCCTGACGTACTGATTCAAAAAAGATATACATACCCTAATGAGAAAATGCACCGTTTGGCCGAAGAATGGAAAAGACTATAATTTTTTGTAATATTTGTTCATCATTTAAACATCCTTTAATCGGATATATTGGCGTCAATTCCGGTCCTAGAGTCAAACCGGTGCACATTTCTTACATAAAATTTGCTACTTGTTCTTCTCAAGTTCTCAGATTTTTTCTACGTCTTACGGTTCGTGAGAAAAAATTCCAATTGGAGGTCTACATGTCTTGCAAATTTCGTGAAAATAAAAACTTTGCATTTCGTTCCAAATTTAATTTATTTCTATTAAGCCTGACGTACTGATTCAAAAAAGATATACATACCCCTATGAGAAAATGCAGCGTTTGGCCGGAAAATGGAAAAAACTATAATTTTTTGTAATATTTGTTCATCATTTAAACATCCTTTAATCGGATATATTGGCGACAATTCCGGTCCTAGAGTCAACCCAGTGCACATTTCTTACATAAAATTTGCTACTTGTTCTTCTCAAGTTCTCAGATTTTTTCTACGTCTTACGGTTCGTGAGAAAAAATTCCAATTGGAGGTCTACATGTCTTGCAAATTTCGTGAAAATAAAAACTTTGCATTTCGTTCCAAATTTAATTTATTTCTATTAAGCCTGACGTACTGATTCAAAAAAGATATACATACCCTTATGAGAAAATGCACCGTTTGGCCGGAAAATGGAAAAAACTGAAAATTTTTAATTCGATTTTTCCAATATTTTTGCCAAACTGTGGGTATGGGATAGAAAAAAAACACATATTTGGAATAAGTTAGACCTAGTGTATATATTAACAATAAAAAAACAATTTCCTAAAATTGGAATTTGCCCAAAAATGTTTAAAGGGGGTACCCTTGGATTTTTTTCAAAATTCAATAATCGGGCATATTGGTGTCAATTTCGGTCCTAGAGTCAAACCGGTGCACTTTTCCTACATAAAATTTGCTACTTGTTCTTCTCAAGTACTCAGATTTTTTCTACGTCTTACGGTTCGTGAGAAAAAATTCCAATTGGAGGTCTACATGTCTTGCAAATTTCGTGAAAATAAAAACTTTGTATTTCGTTCCAAATTTAATTTATTTCGATTAAGCCTGACGTACTGATTCAAAAAAGATATACATACCCCTTATGAGAAAATGCACAGTTTGGCCGGAAAATGGAAAAAACTATAATTTTTTGTAATATTTGATCATCATTTAAACATCCTTTAATCGGATATATTGGCGTCAATTCCGGTCCTAGAGTCAAACCGGTGCACATTTCTTACATAAAATTTGCTACTTGTTCTTCTCAAGTTCTCAGATGTTTTCTACGTCTTACGGTTCGTGAGAAAAAATTCCAATTGGAGGTCTACATGTCTTGCAAATTTCGTGAAAATAAAAACTTTGTATTTCGTTCCACATTTAATTTATTTCTATTAAGCCTGACGTACTGATTCAAAAAAGATGTACATACCCCTATGAGAAAATGCACCGTTTGGCCGAAAAATGGAAAAAACTATAATTGTTTGTAATATTTGTTCATCATTTAAACATCCTTTAATCGGATATATTGGCGTCAATTCCAGTCCTAGAGTCAAACCGGTGCACATTTCTTACATAAAATTTGCTACTTGTTCTTCTCAAGTTCTCTGATTTTTTCTACGTCTTACGGTTCGTGAGAAAAAATTCCAATTGGAGGTCTACATGTCTTGCAAATTTCGTGAAAATAAAAACTTTGCATTTCGTTCCAAATTTAATTTATTTCTATTAAGCCTGACGTACTGATTCAAAAAAGATATACATACCCTTATGAGAAAATGCACCGTTTGGCCGGAAAATGGAAAAAACTGAAAATTTTTAATTCGATTTTTCCATTATTTTTGCCAAACTGTGGGTAGGGGATAGAAAAAAAACACATATTTGGAATAAGTTAGACCTAGTGTATATATTAACATTAAAAAAACAATTTCCTAAAATTGGAATTTGCCCAAAAATGTTTAAAGGGGGTACCCTTGGATTTTTTTCAAAATTCAATAATCGGGCATATTGGTGTCAATTTCGGTCCTAGAGTCAAACCGGTGCACTTTTCCTACATAAAATTTGCTACTTGTTCTTCTCAAGTACTCAGATTTTTTCTACGTCTTACGGTTCGTGAGAAAAAATTCCAATTGGAGGTCTACATGTCTTGCAAATTTCGTGAAAATAAAAACTTTGTATTTCGTTCCAAATTTAATTTATTTCGATTAAGCCTGACGTACTGATTCAAAAAAGATATACATACCCCTATGAGAAAATGCACCGTTTGGCCGAAAAATGGAAAAAACTATAATTTTTTGTAATATTTGTTCATCATTTAAACATCCTTTAATCGGATATATTGGCGTCAATGCCGGTCCTAGAGTCACACCGGTGCACATTTCTTACATATAATTTGCTACTTCTTCTTCTCAAGTTCTCAGATTTTTTCTACATCTTACGGTTCGTGAGAAAAAAATCCAATTGGAGGTCTACATGTCTTGCAAATTTCGTGAAAATAAAAACTTTGTATTTCGTTCCAAATTTAATTTATTTCTATTAAGCCTGACGTACTGATTCAAAAAAGATATACATACCCTTATGAGAAAATGCACCGTTTGGCCGGAAAATGGAAAAAACTGAAAATTTTTAATTCGATTTTTCCATTATTTTTGCCAAACTGTGGGTAGGGGATAGAAAAAAAACACATATTTGGAATAAGTTGGACCTAGTGTATATATTAACATTAAAAAAACAATTTCCTAAAATTGGAATTTGCCCAAAAATGTTTAAAGGGGGTACCCTTGGATTTTTTTCAAAATTCAATAATCGGGCATATTGGTGTCAATTTCGGTCCTAGAGTCAAACCGGTGCACTTTTCCTACATAAAATTTGCTACTTGTTCTTCTCAAGTACTCAGATTTTTTCTACGTCTTACGGTTCGTGAGAAAAAATTCCAATTGGAGGTCTACATGTCTTGCAAATTTCGTGAAAATAAAAACTTTGTAATTCGTTCCAAATTTAATTTATTTCGATTAAGCCTGACGTACTGATTCAAAAAAGATATACATACCCTTATGAGAAAATGCACCGTTTGGCCGGAAAATGGAAAAAACTGAAAATTTTTAATTCGATTTTTTCATTATTTTTGCCAAACTGTTGGTAGGGGATAGAAAAAAAACACATATTTGGAATAAGTTAGACCTAGTGTATATATTAACATTAAAAAAACAATTTCCTAAAATTGGAATTTGCCCAAAAATGTTTAAAGGGGGTACCCTTGGATTTTTTTCAAAATTCAATAATCGGGCATATTGGTGTCAATTTCGGTCCTAGAGTCAAACCGGTGCACTTTTCCTACATAAAATTTGCTACTTGTTCTTCTCAAGTACTCAGATTTTTTCTACGTCTTACGGTTCGTGAGAAAAAATTCCAATTGGAGGTCTACATGTCTTGCAAATTTCGTGAAAATAAAAACTTTGTATTTCGTTCCAAATTTAATTTATTTCGATTAAGCCTGACGTACTGATTCAAAAAAGATATACATACCCTAATGAGAAAATGCACCGTTTGGCCGGAAAATGGAAAAAACTATAATTTTTTGTAATATTTGTTCATCATTTAAACATCCTTTAATCGGATATATTGGCGTCAATTCCGGTCATAGAGTCAAACCGGTGCACATTTCTTACATAAAATTTGCTACTTGTTCTTCTCAAGTTCTCAGATTTTTTCTACGTCTTACGGTTCGTGAGAAAAAATTCCAATTGGAGGTCTACATGTCTTGCAAATTTCGTGAAAATAAAAACTTTGTATGTCGTTCCAAATTTAATTTATTTCGATTAAGCCTGACGTACTGATTCAAAAAAGATATACATACCCCTATGAGAAAATGCACCGTTTGGCCGGAAAATGGAAAAGACTATAATTTTTTGTAATATTTGTTCATCATTTAAACATCCTTTAATCGGATATATTGGCGTCAATTCCGGTCCTAGAGTCAAACCGGTGCACATTTCTTACATAAAATTTGCTACTTGTTCTTCTCAAGTTCTCTGATTTTTTCTACGTCTTACGGTTCGTGAGAAAAAATTCCAATTGGAGGTCTACATGTCTTGCAAATTTCGTGAAAATAAAAACTTTGCATTTCGTTCCAAATTTAATTTATTTCTATTAAGCCTGACGTACTGATTCAAAAAAGATATACATACCCTTATGAGAAAATGCACCGTTTGGCCGGAAAATGGAAAAAACTGAAAATTTTTAATTCGATTTTTCCATTATTTTTGCCAAACTGTGGGTAGGGGATAGAAAAAAAACACATATTTGGAATAAGTTAGACCTAGTGTATATATTAACATTAAAAAAACAATTTCCTAAAATTGGAATTTGCCCAAAAATGTTTAAAGGGGGTACCCTTGGATTTTTTTCAAAATTCAATAATCGGGCATATTGGTGTCAATTTCGGTCCTAGAGTCAAACCGGTGCACTTTTCCTACATAAAATTTGCTACTTGTTCTTCTCAAGTACTCAGATTTTTTCTACGTCTTACGGTTCGTGAGAAAAAATTCCAATTGGAGGTCTACATGTCTTGCAAATTTCGTGAAAATAAAAACTTTGTATTTCGTTCCAAATTTAATTTATTTCGATTAAGCCTGACGTACTGATTCAAAAAAGATATACATACCCCTATGAGAAAATGCTCCGTTTGGCCGAAAAATGGAAAAAACTATAATTTTTTGTAATATTTGTTCATCATTTAAACATCCTTTAATCGAATATATTGGCGTCAATTCCGGTCCTAGAGTCACACCGGTGCACATTTCTTACATATAATTTGCTACTTCTTCTTCTCAAGTTCTCAGATTTTTTCTACATCTTACGGTTCGTGAGAAAAAAATCCAATTGGAGGTCTACATGTCTTGCAAATTTCGTGAAAATAAAAACTTTGCATTTCGTTCCAAATTTAATTTATTTCTATTAAGCCTGACGTACTGATTCAAAAAAGATATACATACCCTTATGAGAAAATGCACCGTTTGGCCGGAAAATGGAAAAAACTGAAAATTTTTAATTCGATTTTTCCATTATTTTTGCCAAACTGTGGGTAGGGGATAGAAAAAAAACACATATTTGGAATAAGTTAGACCTAGTGTATATATTAACATTAAAAAAACAATTTCCTAAAATTGGAATTTGCCCAAAAATGTTTAAAGGGGGTACCCTTGGATTTTTTTCAAAATTCAATAATCGGGCATATTGGTGTCAATTTCGGTCCTAGAGTCAAACCGGTGCACTTTTCCTACATAAAATTTGCTACTTGTTCTTCTCAAGTACTCAGATTTTTTCTACGTCTTACGGTTCGTGAGAAAAAATTCCAATTGGAGGTCTACATGTCTTGCAAATTTCGTGAAAATAAAAACTTTGTATTTCGTTCCAAATTTAATTTATTTCAATTAAGCCTGACGTACTGATTCAAAAAAGATATACATACCCCTATGAGAAAATGCAGCGTTTGGCCGGAAAATGGAAAAAACTATAATTTTTTGTAATATTTGTTCATCATTTAAACATCCTTTAATCGGATATATTGGCGACAATTCCGGTCCTAGAGTCAAACCGGTGCACATTTCTTACATAAAATTTGCTACTTGTTCTTCTCAAGTACTCAGATTTTTTCTACGTCTTACGGTTCGTGAGAAAAAATTCCAATTGGAGGTCTACATGTCTTGCAAATTTCGTGAAAATAAAAACTTTGTATTTCGTTCCAAATTTAATTTATTTCGATTAAGCCTGACGTACTGATTCAAAAAAGATATACATACCCCTATGAGAAAATGCTCCGTTTGGCCGAAAAATGGAAAAAACTATAATTTTTTGTAATATTTGTTCATCATTTAAACATCCTTTAATCGGATATATTGGCGTCAATTCCGGTCCTAGAGTCACACCGGTGCACATTTCTTACATATAATTTGCTACTTCTTCTTCTCAAGTTCTCAGATTTTTTCTACATCTTACGGTTCGTGAGAAAAAAATCCAATTGGAGGTCTACATGTCTTGCAAATTTCGTGAAAATAAAAACTTTGTATTTCGTTCCAAATTTAATTTATTTCTATTAAGCCTGACGTACTGATTCAAAAAAGATATACATACCCTTATGAGAAAATGCACCGTTTGGCCGGAAAATGGAAAAAACTGAAAATTTTTAATTCGATTTTTCCATTATTTTTGCCAAACTGTGGGTAGGGGATAGAAAAAAAACACATATTTGGAATAAGTTGGACCTAGTGTATATATTAACATTAAAAAAGCAATTTCCTAAAATTGGAATTTGCCCAAAAATGTTTAAAGGGGGTACCCTTGGATTTTTTTCAAAATTCAATAATCGGGCATATTGGTGTCAATTTCGGTCCTAGAGTCAAACCGGTGCACTTTTCCTACATAAAATTTGCTACTTGTTCTTCTCAAGTACTCAGATTTTTTCTACGTCTTACGGTTCGTGAGAAAAAATTCCAATTGGAGGTCTACATGTCTTGCAAATTTCGTGAAAATAAAAACTTTGTATTTCGTTCCAAATTTAATTTATTTCGATTAAGCCTGACGTACTGATTCAAAAAAGATATACATACCCCTATGAGAAAATGCTCCGTTTGGCCGAAAAATGGAAAAAACTATAATTTTTTGTAATATTTGTTCATCATTTAAACATCCTTTAATCGGATATATTGGCGTCAATTCCGGTCCTAGAGTCACACCGGTGCACATTTCTTACATATAATTTGCTACTTCTTCTTCTCAAGTTCTCAGATTTTTTCTACATCTTACGGTTCGTGAGAAAAAAATCCAATTGGAGGTCTACATGTCTTGCAAATTTCGTGAAAATAAAAACTTTGTATTTCGTTCCAAATTTAATTTATTTCTATTAAGCCTGACGTACTGATTCAAAAAAGATATACATACCCTTATGAGAAAATGCACCGTTTGGCCGGAAAATGGAAAAAACTGAAAATTTTTAATTCGATTTTTCCATTCTTTTTGCCAAACTGTGGGTAGGGGATAGAAAAAAAACACATATTTGGAATAAGTTGGACCTAGTGTATATATTAACATTAAAAAAGCAATTTCCTAAAATTGGAATTTGCCCAAAAATGTTTAAAGGGGGTACCCTTGGATTTTTTTCAAAATTCAATAATCGGGCATATTGGTGTCAATTTCGGTCCTAGAGTCAAACCGGTGCACTTTTCCTACATAAAATTTGCTACTTGTTCTTCTCAAGTACTCAGATTTTTTCTACGTCTTACGGTTCGTGAGAAAAAATTCCAATTGGAGGTCTACATGTCTTGCAAATTTCGTGAAAATAAAAACTTTGTAATTCGTTCCAAATTTAATTTATTTCGATTAAGCCTGACGTACTGATTCAAAAAAGATATACATACCCTTATGAGAAAATGCACCGTTTGGCCGGAAAATGGAAAAAACTGAAAATTTTTAATTCGATTTTTTCATTATTTTTGCCAAACTGTTGGTAGGGGATAGAAAAAAAACACATATTTGGAATAAGTTAGACCTAGTGTATATATTAACATTAAAAAAGCAATTTCCTAAAATTGGAATTTGCCCAAAAATGTTTAAAGGGGGTACCCTTGGATTTTTTTCAAAATTCAATAATCGGGCATATTGGTGTCAATTTCGGTCCTAGAGTCAAACCGGTGCACTTTTCCTACATAAAATTTGCTACTTGTTCTTCTCAAGTACTCAGATTTTTTCTACGTCTTACGGTTCGTGAGAAAAAATTCCAATTGGAGGTCTACATGTCTTGCAAATTTCGTGAAAATAAAAACTTTGTATTTCGTTCCAAATTTAATTTATTTCGATTAAGCCTGACGTACTGATTCAAAAAAGATATACATACCTTAATGAGAAAATGCACCGTTTGGCCGGAAAATGGAAAAAACTATAATTTTTTGTAATATTTGTTCATCATTTAAACATCCTTTAATCGGATATATTGGCGTCAATTCCGGTCCTAGAGTCAAACCGGTGCACATTTCTTACATAAAATTTGCTACTTGTTCTTCTCAAGTTCTCTGATTTTTTCTACGTCTTACGGTTCGTGAGAAAAAATTCCAATTGGAGGTCTACATGTCTTGCAAATTTCGTGAAAATAAAAACTTTGCATTTCGTTCCAAATTTAATTTATTTCTATTAAGCCTGACGTACTGATTCAAAAAAGATATACATACCCCTATGAGAAAATGCACCGTTTGGCCGGAAAATGGAAAAGACTATAATTTTTTGTAATATTTGTTCATCATTTAAACATCCTTTAATCGGATATATTGGAGTCAATTCAGGTCCTAGAGTCAAACCGGTGCACATTTCTTACATAAAATTTGCTACTTGTTCTTCTCAAGTTCTCTGATTTTTTCTACGTCTTACGGTTCGTGAGAAAAAATTCCAATTGGAGGTCTACATGTCTTGCAAATTTCGTGAAAATAAAAACTTTGCATTTCGTTCCAAATTTAATTTATTTCTATTAAGCCTGACGTACTGATTCAAAAAAGATATACATACCCTTATGAGAAAATGCACCGTTTGGCCGGAAAATGGAAAAAACTGAAAATTTTTAATTCGATTTTTCCATTATTTTTGCCAAACTGTGGGTAGGGGATAGAAAAAAAACACATATTTGGAATAAGTTAGACCTAGTGTATATATTAACATTAAAAAAACAATTTCCTAAAATTGGAATTTGCCCAAAAATGTTTAAAGGGGTACCCTTGGATTTTTTTCAAAATTCAATAATCGGGCATATTGGTGTCAATTTCGGTCCTAGAGTCAAACCGGTGCACATTTCTTACATAAAATTTGCTACTTGTTCTTCTCAAGTTCTCAAATTTTTTCTACGTCTTACGGTTCGTGAGAAAAAATTCCAATTGGAGGTCTACATGTCTTGCAAATTTCGTGAAAATAAAAACTTTGCATTTCGTTCCAAATTTAATTTATTTCTATTAAGCCTGACGTACTGATTCAAAAAAGATATACATACCCCTATGAGAAAATGCACCGTTTGGCCGGAAAATGGAAAAGACTATAATTTTTTGTAATATTTGTTCATCATTTAAACATCCTTTAATCGGATATATTGGCGTCAATTCCGGTCCTAGAGTCAAACCGGTGCACATTTCTTACATAAAATTTGCTACTTGTTCTTCTCAAGTTCTCAGATTTTTTCTACGTCTTACGGTTCGTGAGAAAAAATTCCAATTGGAGGTCTACATGTCTTGCAAATTTCGTGAAAATAAAAACTTTGCATTTCGTTCCAAATTTAATTTATTTCTATTAAGCCTGACGTACTGATTCAAAAAAGATATACATACCCCTATGAGAAAATGCTCCGTTTGGCCGAAAAATGGAAAAAACTATAATTTTTTGTAATATTTGTTCATCATTTAAACATCCTTTAATCGGATATATTGGCGTCAATTCCGGTCCTAGAGTCACACCGGTGCACATTTCTTACATATAATTTGCTACTTCTTCTTCTCAAGTTCTCAGATTTTTTCTACATCTTACGGTTCGTGAGAAAAAAATCCAATTGGAGGTCTACATGTCTTGCAAATTTCGTGAAAATAAAAACTTTGTATTTCGTTCCAAATTTAATTTATTTCTATTAAGCCTGACGTACTGATTCAAAAAAGATATACATACCCTTATGAGAAAATGCACCGTTTGGCCGGAAAATGGAAAAAACTGAAAATTTTTAATTCGATTTTTCCATTATTTTTGCCAAACTGTGGGTAGGGGATAGAAAAAAAACACATATTTGGAATAAGTTGGACCTAGTGTATATATTAACATTAAAAAAACAATTTCCTAAAATTGGAATTTGCCCAAAAATGTTTAAAGGGGGTACCCTTGGATTTTTTTCAAAATTCAATAATCGGGCATATTGGTGTCAATTTCGGTCCTAGAGTCAAACCGGTGCACTTTTCCTACATAAAATTTGCTACTTGTTCTTCTCAAGTACTCAGATTTTTTCTACGTCTTACGGTTCGTGAGAAAAAATTCCAATTGGAGGTCTACATGTCTTGCAAATTTCGTGAAAATAAAAACTTTGTAATTCGTTCCAAATTTAATTTATTTCGATTAAGCCTGACGTACTGATTCAAAAAAGATATACATACCCTTATGAGAAAATGCATCGTTTGGCCGGAAAATGGAAAAAACTGAAAATTTTTAATTCGATTTTTTCATTATTTTTGCCAAACTGTTGGTAGGGGATAGAAAAAAAACACATATTTGGAATAAGTTAGACCTAGTGTATATATTAACATTAAAAAAGCAATTTCCTAAAATTGGAATTTGCCCAAAAATGTTTAAAGGGGGTACCCTTGGATTTTTTTCAAAATTCAATAATCGGGCATATTGGTGTCAATTTCGGTCCTACGGTCAAACCGGTGCACTTTTCCTACATAAAATTTGCTACTTGTTCTTCTCAAGTACTCAGATTTTTTCTACGTCTTACGGTTCGTGAGAAAAAATTCCAATTGGAGGTCTACATGTCTTGCAAATTTCGTGAAAATAAAAACTTTGTATTTCGTTCCAAATTTAATTTATTTCGATTAAGCCTGACGTACTGATTCAAAAAAGATATACATACCTTAATGAGAAAATGCACCGTTTGGCCGGAAAATGGAAAAAACTATAATTTTTTGTAATATTTGTTCATCATTTAAACATCCTTTAATCGGATATATTGGCGTCAATTCCGGTCCTAGAGTCAAACCGGTGCACATTTCTTACATAAAATTTGCTACTTGTTCTTCTCAAGTTCTCAGATTTTTTCTACGTCTTACGGTTCGTGAGAAAAAATTCCAATTGGAGGTCTACATGTCTTGCAAATTTCGTGAAAATAAAAACTTTGTATGTCGTTCCAAATTTAATTTATTTCGATTAAGCCTGACGTACTGATTCAAAAAAGATATACATACCCCTATGAGAAAATGCACCGTTTGGCCGGAAAATGGAAAAGACTATAATTTTTTGTAATATTTGTTCATCATTTAAACATCCTTTAATCGGATATATTGGAGTCAATTCCGGTCCTAGAGTCAAACCGGTGCACATTTCTTACATAAAATTTGCTACTTGTTCTTCTCAAGTTCTCTGATTTTTTCTACGTCTTACGGTTCGTGAGAAAAAATTCCAATTGGAGGTCTACATGTCTTGCAAATTTCGTGAAAATAAAAACTTTGCATTTCGTTCCAAATTTAATTTATTTCTATTAAGCCTGACGTACTGATTCAAAAAAGATATACATACCCTTATGAGAAAATGCACCGTTTGGCCGGAAAATGGAAAAAACTGAAAATTTTTAATTCGATTTTTCCATTATTTTTGCCAAACTGTGGGTAGGGGATAGAAAAAAAACACATATTTGGAATAAGTTAGACCTAGTGTATATATTAACATTAAAAAAACAATTTCCTAAAATTGGAATTTGCCCAAAAATGTTTAAAGGGGTACCCTTGGATTTTTTTCAAAATTCAATAATCGGGCATATTGGTATCAATTTCGGTCCTAGAGTCAAACCGGTGCACTTTTCCTACATAAAATTTGCTACTTGTTCTTCTCAAGTTCCTCAGATTTTTTCTACGTCTTACGGTCGTGAGAAAAAATTCCAATTGGAGGTCTACATGTCTTGCAAATTTCGTGAAAATAAAAACTTTGTATGTCGTTCCAAATTTAATTTATTTCGATTAAGCCTGACGTACTGATTCAAAAAAGATATACATACCCCTATGAGAAAATGCACCGTTTGGCCGGAAAATGGAAAAGACTATAATTTTTTGTAATATTTGTTCATCATTTAAACATCCTTTAATCGGATATATTGGCGTCAATTCCGGTCCTAGAGTCAAACCGGTGCACATTTCTTACATAAAATTTGCTACTTGTTCTTCTCAAGTACTCAGATTTTTTCTACGTCTTACGGTTCGTGAGAAAAAATTCCAATTGGAGGTCTACATGTCTTGCAAATTTCGTGAAATTAAAAACTTTGTATTTCGTTCCAAATTTAATTTATTTCGATTAAGCCTGACGTACTGATTCAAAAAAGATATACATACCCTTATGAGAAAATGCACCGTTTGGCCGGAAAATGGAAAAAACTGAAAATTTTTAATTCGATTTTTCCATTATTTTTGCCAAACTGTGGGTAGGGGATAGAAAAAAAACACTAATTTGGAATGAGTTAGACCTAGTGTATATATTAACATTAAAAAAACAATTTCCTAAAATTGGAATTTGCTCAAAAATGTTTAAAGGGGGTACCCTTGGATTTTTTTCAAAATTCAATAATCGGGCATATTGGTGTCAATTTCGGTCCTAGAGTCAAACCGGTGCACTTTTCCTACATAAAGTTTGCTACTTGTTCTTCTCAAGTACTCAGATTTTTTCTACGTCTTACGGTTCGTGAAAAAAATTCCAATTGGAGGTCTACATGTCTTGCAAATTTCGTGAAATTAAAAACTTTGTATTTCGTTCCAAATTTAATTTATTTCGATTAAGCCTGACGTACTGATTCAAAAAAGATATACATACCCTTATGAGAAAATGCACCGTTTGGCCGGAAAATGGAAAAAACTGAAAATTTTTAATTCGATTTTTCCATTATTTTTGCCAAACTGTGGGTAGGGGATAGAAAAAAAACACTAATTTGGAATGAGTTAGACCTAGTGTATATATTAACATTAAAAAAACAATTTCCTAAAATTGGAATTTGCTCAAAAATGTTTAAAGGGGGTACCCTTGGATTTTTTTCAAAATTCAATAATCGGGCATATTGGTGTCAATTTCGGTCCTAGAGTCAAACCGGTGCACTTTTCCTACATAAAGTTTGCCTACTTGTTCTTCTCAAGTACTCAGATTTTTTCTACGTCTTACGGTTCGTGAAAAAAAATTCAATTGGAGGTCTACATGTCTTGCAAATTTCGTGAAAATAAAAACTTTGTATTTCGTTCCAAATTTAATTTATTTCGATTAAGCCTGACGTACTGATTCAAAAAAGATATACATACCCCTATGAGAAAATGCACCGTTTGGCCGGAAAATGGAAAAGACTATAATTTTTGTAATATTTGTTCATCATTTAAACATCCTTTAATCGGATATATTGGCGTCAATTCCGGTCCTAGAGTCAAACCGGTGCACATTTCTTACATAAAATTTGCTACTTGTTCTTCTCAAGTTCTCAGATTTTTTTCTACGTCTTACGGTTCGTGAGAAAAAATTCCAATTGGAGGTCTACATGTCTTGCAAATTTCGTGAAAATAAAAACTTGCATTTCGTTCCAAATTTAATTTATTTCTATTAAGCCTGACGTACTGATTCAAAAAAGATATACATACCCTAATGAGAAAATGCACCGTTTGGCCGGAAAATGGAAAAAACTATAATTTTTTGTAATATTTGTTCATCATTTAAACATCCTTTAATCGGATATATTGGCGTCAATTCCGGTCCTAGAGTCAAACCGGTGCACATTTCTTACATAAAATTTGCTACTTGTTCTTCTCAAGTTCTCAGATTTTTTCTACGTCTTACGGTTCGTGAGAAAAAATTCCAATTGGAGGTCTACATGTCTTGCAAATTTCGTGAAAATAAAAACTTTGTATGTCGTTCCAAATTTAATTTATTTCGATTAAGCCTGACGTACTGATTCAAAAAAGATATACATACCCCTATGAGAAAATGCACCGTTTGGCCGGAAAATGGAAAAGACTATAATTTTTTGTAATATTTGTTCATCATTTAAACATCCTTTAATCGGATATATTGGCGTCAATTCCGGTCCTAGAGTCAAACCGGTGCACATTTCTTACATAAAATTTGCTACTTGTTCTTCTCAAGTTCTCAGATTTTTTCTACGTCTTACGGTTCGTGAGAAAAAATTCCAATTGGAGGTCTACATGTCTTGCAAATTTCGTGAAAATAAAAACTTTGTATTTCGTTCCAAATTTAATTTATTTCGATTAAGCCTGACGTACTCATTCAAAAAAGATATACATACCCTTATGAGAAAATGCACCGTTTGGCCGGAAAATGGAAAAAACTGAAAATTTTTAATTCGATTTTTCCATTATTTTTGCCAAACTGTGGGTAGGGGATAGAAAAAAAAACACATATTTGGAATAAGTTAGACCTAGTGTATATATTAACATTAAAAAAACAATTTCCTAAAATTGGAATTTGCCCAAAAATGTTTAAAGGGGGTACCCTTGGATTTTTTTCAAAATTCAATAATCGGGCATATTGGTGTCAATTTCGGTCCTAGAGTCAAACCGGTGCACTTTGCCTACGTAAAATTTGCTACTTGTTCTTCTCAAGTTCTCAGATTTTTTCTACATCTTACGGTTCGTGAGAAAAAAATCCAATTGGAGGTCTACATGTCTTGCAAATTTCGTGAAAATAAAAACTTTGTATTTCGTTCCAAATTTAATTTATTTCGATTAAGCCTGACGTACTGATTCAAAAAAGGAAAACATACCCCTATGAGAAACTGCACCGTTTGGCCGGAAAATGGAAAAAACTATAATTTTTTGTAATATTTGTTCATCATTTAAACATCCTTTAATCGGATATATTGGCGTCAATTCCGGTCCTAGAGTCAAACCGGTGCACATTTCTTACATAAAATTTGCTACTTGTTCTTTTTAAGTTCTCAGATTTTTTCTACATCTTACGGTTCGTGAGAAAAAATTCCAATTGGAGGTCTACATGTCTTGCAAATTTCGTGAAAATAAAAACTTTGTATTTCGTTCCAAATTTAATTTATTTCTATTAAGCCTGACGTACTGATTCAAAAAAGATATACATACCCTTATGAGAAAATGCACCGTTTGGCCGGAAAATGGAAAAAACTGAAAATTTTTAATTCGATTTTTCCATTATTTTTGCCAAACTGTGGGTAGGGGATAGAAAAAAAACACATATTTGGAATAAGTTAGACCTAGTGTATATATTAACATTAAAAAAACAATTTCCTAAAATTGGAATTTGCCCAAAAATGTTTAAAGGGGGTACCCTTGGATTTTTTTCAAAATTCAATAATCGGGCATATTGGTGTCAATTTCGGTCCTAGAGTCAAACCGGTGCACTTTTCCTACATAAAATTTGCTACTTGTTCTTCTCAAGTACTCAGATTTTTTCTACGTCTTACGGTTCGTGAGAAAAAATTCCAATTGGAGGTCTACATGTCTTGCAAATTTCGTGAAATTAAAAACTTTGTATTTCGTTCCAAATTTAATTTATTTCGATTAAGCCTGACGTACTGATTCAAAAAAGATATACATACCCCTATGAGAAAATGCACCGTTTGGCCGGAAAATGGAAAAGACTATAATTTTTTGTAATATTTGTTCATCATTTAAACATCCTTTAATCGGATATATTGGCGTCAATTCCGGTCCTAGAGTCAAACCGGTGCACATTTCTTACATAAAATTTGCTACTTGTTCTTCTCAAGTTCTCAGATTTTTTCTACATCTTACGGTTCGTGAGAAAAAAATCCAATTGGAGGTCTACATGTCTTGCAAATTTCGTGAAAATAAAAACTTTGTATTTCGTTCCAAATTTAATTTATTTCTATTAAGCCTGACGTACTGATTCAAAAAAGATATACATACCCTTATGAGAAAATGCACCGTTTGGCCGGAAAATGGAAAAAACTATAATTTTTTTGTAATATTTGTTCATCATTTAAACATCCTTTAATCGGATATATTGGCGTCAATTCCGGTCCTAGAGTCACACCGGTGCACTTTTCCTACATAAAATTTGCTACTTGTTCTTCTCAAGTACTCAGATTTTTTCTACGTCTTGCGGTTCGTGAGAAAAAATTCCAATTGGAGGTCTACATGTCTTGCAAATTTCGTGAAAATAAAAACTTTGTATTTCGTTCCAAATTTAATTTATTTCGATTAAGCCTGACGTACTGATTTAAAAAAGATATACATAGCCCTATGAGAAAATGCACCGTTTGGCCGAAAAATGGAAAAAACTATAATTTTTTTGTAATATTTGTTCATCATTTAAACATCCTTTAATCGGATATATTGGCGTCAATTCCGGTCCTAGAGTCACACCGGTGCACTTTTCCTACATAAAATTTGCTACTTGTTCTTCTCAAGTACTCAGATTTTTTCTACGTCTTGCGGTTCGTGAGAAAAAATTCCAATTGGAGGTCTACATGTCTTGCAAATTTCGTGAAAATAAAAACTTTGTATTTCGTTCCAAATTTAATTTATTTCGATTAAGCCTGACGTACTGATTCAAAAAAGATATACATACCCTAATGAGAAAATGCACCGTTTGGCCGGAAAATGGAAAAAATTATAATTTTTTGTAATATTTGTTCATCATTTAAACATCCTTTAATCGGATATATTGGCGTCAATTCCGGTCCTAGAGTCACACCGGTGCACATTTCTTACATAAAATTTGCTACTTGTTCTTCTCAAGTTCTCAGATTTTTTCTACATCTTACGGTTCGTGAGAAAAAAATCCAATTGGAGGTCTACATGTCTTGCAAATTTCGTGAAAATAAAAACTTTGTATTTCGTTCCAAATTTAATTTATTTCTATTAAGCCTGACGTACTGATTCAAAAAAGATATACATACCCTTATGAGAAAATGCACCGTTTGGCCGGAAAATGGAAAAAACTGAAAATTTTTAATTCGATTTTTCCATTATTTTTGCCAAACTGTGGGTAGGGGATAGAAAAAAAACACATATTTGGAATAAGTTGGACCTAGTGTATATATTAACATTAAAAAAACAATTTCCTAAAATTGGAATTTGCCCAAAAATGTTTAAAGGGGGTACCCTTGGATTTTTTTCAAAATTCAATAATCGGGCATATTGGTGTCAATTTCGGTCCTAGGGTCAAACCGGTGCACTTTTCCTACATAAAATTTGCTACTTGTTCTTCTCAAGTACTCTGATTTTTTCTACGTCTTACGGTTCGTGAGAAAAAATTCCAATTGGAGGTCTACATGTCTTGCAAATTTCGTGAAAATAAAAACTTTGTATTTCGTTCCAAATTTAATTTATTTCGATTAAGCCTGACGTACTGATTCAAAAAAGATATACATACCCCTATGAGAAAATGCACCGTTTGGCCGAAAAATGGAAAAAACTATAATTTTTTTGTAATATTTGTTCATCATTTAAACATCCTTTAATCGGATATATTGGCGTCAATTCCGGTCCTAGAGTCAAACCGGTGCACATTTCTTACATAAAATTTGCTACTTGTTCTTCTCAAGTTCTCAGATTTTTTCTACGTCTTACGGTTCGTGAGAAAAAATTCCAATTGGAGGTCTACATGTCTTGCAAATTTCGTGAAAATAAAAACTTTGTATGTCGTTCCAAATTTAATTTATTTCGATTAAGCCTGACGTACTGATTCAAAAAAGATATACATACCCTTATGAGAAAATGCACCGTTTGGCCGGAAAATGGAAAAAACTGAAAATTTTTAATTCGATTTTTCCATTATTTTTGCCAAACTGTGGGTAGGGGATAGAAAAAAAAACACATATTTGGAATAAGTTAGACCTAGTGTATATATTAACATTAAAAAAACAATTTCCTAAAATTGGAATTTGCCCAAAAATGTTTAAAGGGGGTACCCTTGGATTTTTTTCAAAATTCAATAATCGGGCATATTGGTGTCAATTTCGGTCCTAGAGTCAAACCGGTGCACTTTTCCTACATAAAATTTGCTACTTGTTCTTCTCAAGTACTCAGATTTTTTCTACGTCTTACGGTTCGTGAGAAAAAATTCCAATTGGAGGTCTACATGTCTTGCAAATTTCGTGAAAATAAAAACTTTGTATTTCGTTCCAAATTTAATTTATTTCGATTAAGCCTGACGTACTGATTCAAAAAAGATATACATACCCTAATGAGAAAATGCACCGTTTGGCCGAAAAATGGAAAAGACTATAATTTTTTGTAATATTTGTTCATCATTTAAACATCCTTTAATCGGATATATTGGCGTCAATTCCGGTCCTAGAGTCAAACCGGTGCACATTTCTTACATAAAATTTGCTACTTGTTCTTCTCAAGTTCTCAGATTTTTTCTACGTCTTACGGTTCGTGAGAAAAAATTCCAATTGGAGGTCTACATGTCTTGCAAATTTCGTGAAAATAAAAACTTTGTATTTCGTTCCAAATTTAATTTATTTCGATTAAGCCTGACGTACTGATTCAAAAAAGATATACATACCCTTATGAGAAAATGCACCGTTTGGCCGGAAAATGGAAAAAACTGAAAATTTTTAATTCGATTTTTCCATTATTTTTGCCAAACTGTGGGTAGGGGATAGAAAAAAAACACATATTTGGAATAAGTTAGACCTAGTGTATATATTAACATTAAAAAAACAATTTCCTAAAATTGGAATTTGCCCAAAAATGTTTAAAGGGGGTACCCTTGGATTTTTTTCAAAATTCAATAATCGGGCATATTGGTGTCAATTTCGGTCCTAGAGTCAAACCGGTGCACTTTGCCTACATAAAATTTGCTACTTGTTCTTCTCAAGTACTCAGATTTTTTCTACGTCTTACGGTTCGTGAGAAAAAATTCCAATTGGAGGTCTACATGTCTTGCAAATTTCGTGAAAATAAAAACTTTGTATTTCGTTCCAAATTTAATTTATTTCGATTAAGCCTGACGTACTGATTCAAAAAAGATATACATACCCTAATGAGAAAATGCACCGTTTGGCCGGAAAATGGAAAAAACTGAAAATTTTTAATTCGATTTTTCCCTTATTTTTGCCAAAGTGTGGGTAGGGGATAGAAAAAAAACACATATTTGGAATAAGTTAGACCTAGTGTATATATTAACATTAAAAAAACAATTTCCTAAAATTGGAATTTGCCCAAAAATGTTTAAAGGGGGTACCCTTGGATTTTTTTCAAAATTCAATAATCGGGCATATTGGTGTCAATTTCGGTCCTAGAGTCAAACCGGTGCACTTTTCCTACATAAAGTTTGCTACTTGTTCTTCTCAAGTACTTAGATTTTTTCTACGTCTTACGGTTCGTGAGAAAAAATTCCAATTGGAGGTCTACATGTCTTGCAAATTTCGTGAAAATAAAAACTTTGTATTTCGTTCCAAATTTAATTTATTTCGATTAAGCCTGACGTACTGATTCAAAAAAGATATACATACCCTAATGAGAAAATGCACCGTTTGGCCGGAAAATGGAAAAAACTATAATTTTTTGTAATATTTGTTCATCATTTAAACATCCTTTAATCGGATATATTGGCGTCAATTCCGGTCCTAGTGTCAAACCGGTGCACATTTCTTACATAAAATTTGCTACTTGTTCTTCTCAAGTTCTCAAATTTTTTCTACGTCTTACGGTTCGTGAGAAAAAATTCCAATTGGAGGTCTACATGTCTTGCAAATTTCGTGAAAATAAAAACTTTGTATGTCGTTCCAAATTTAATTTATTTCGATTAAGTCTGACGTACTGATTCAAAAAAGATATACATACCCCTATGAGAAAATGCACCGTTTGGCCGGAAAATGGAAAAGACTATAATTTTTTGTAATATTTGTTCATCATTTAAACATCCTTTAATCGGATATATTGGCGTCAATTCCGGTCCTAGAGTCAAACCGGTGCACATTTCTTACATAAAATTTGCTACTTGTTCTTCTCAAGGGCTCAGATTTTTTCTACGTCTTACGGTTCGTGAGAAAAAATTCCAATTGGAGGTCTACATGTCTTGCAAATTTCGTGAAAATAAAAACTTTGTATTTCGTTCCAAATTTAATTTATTTCGATTAAGCCTGACGTACTGATTCAAAAAAGATATACATACCCTTATGAGAAAATGCACCGTTTGGCCGGAAAATGGAAAAAACTGAAAATTTTTAATTCGATTTTTCCATTATTTTTGCCAAACTGTGGGTAGGGGATAGAAAAAAAACACATATTTGGAATAAGTTAGACCTAGTGTATATATTAACATTAAAAAAACAATTTCCTAAAATTGGAATTTGCCCAAAAATGTTTAAAGGGGGTACCCTTGGATTTTTTTCAAAATTCAATAATCGGGCATATTGGTGTCAATTTCGGTCCTAGAGTCAAACCGGTGCACTTTGCCTACATAAAATTTGCTACTTGTTCTTCTCAAGTACTCAGATTTTTTCTACGTCTTACGGTTCGTGAGAAAAAATTCCAATTGGAGGTCTACATGTCTTGCAAATTTCGTGAAAATAAAAACTTTGTATTTCGTTCCAAATTTAATTTATTTCGATTAAGCCTGACGTACTGATTCAAAAAAGATATACATACCCTAATGAGAAAATGCACCGTTTGGCCGGAAAATGGAAAAAACTGAAAATTTTTAATTCGATTTTTCCCTTATTTTTGCCAAAGTGTGGGTAGGGGATAGAAAAAAAACACATATTTGGAATAAGTTAGACCTAGTGTATATATTAACATTAAAAAAACAATTTCCTAAAATTGGAATTTGCCCAAAAATGTTTAAAGGGGGTACCCTTGGATTTTTTTCAAAATTCAATAATCGGGCATATTGGTGTCAATTTCGGTCCTAGAGTCAAACCGGTGCACTTTTCCTACATAAAGTTTGCTACTTGTTCTTCTCAAGTACTTAGATTTTTTCTACGTCTTACGGTTCGTGAGAAAAAATTCCAATTGGAGGTCTACATGTCTTGCAAATTTCGTGAAAATAAAAACTTTGTATTTCGTTCCAAATTTAATTTATTTCGATTAAGCCTGACGTACTGATTCAAAAAAGATATACATACCCTAATGAGAAAATGCACCGTTTGGCCGGAAAATGGAAAAAACTATAATTTTTTGTAATATTTGTTCATCATTTAAACATCCTTTAATCGGATATATTGGCGTCAATTCCGGTCCTAGTGTCAAACCGGTGCACATTTCTTACATAAAATTTGCTACTTGTTCTTCTCAAGTTCTCAAATTTTTTCTACGTCTTACGGTTCGTGAGAAAAAATTCCAATTGGAGGTCTACATGTCTTGCAAATTTCGTGAAAATAAAAACTTTGTATGTCGTTCCAAATTTAATTTATTTCGATTAAGTCTGACGTACTGATTCAAAAAAGATATACATACCCCTATGAGAAAATGCACCGTTTGGCCGGAAAATGGAAAAGACTATAATTTTTTGTAATATTTGTTCATCATTTAAACATCCTTTAATCGGATATATTGGCGTCAATTCCGGTCCTAGAGTCAAACCGGTGCACATTTCTTACATAAAATTTGCTACTTGTTCTTCTCAAGTTCTCAGATTTTTTCTACGTCTTACGGTTCGTGAGAAAAAATTCCAATTGGAGGTCTACATGTCTTGCAAATTTCGTGAAAATAAAAACTTTGTATTTCGTTCCAAATTTAATTTATTTCTATTAGGCCTGACGTACTGATTCAAAAAAGATATACATACCCTTATGAGAAAATGCACCATTTGGCCGGAAAATGGAAAAAACTGAAAATTTTTAATTCGATTTTTCCATTATTTTTGCCAAACTGTGGGTAGGGGATAGAAAAAAAACACATATTTGGAATAAGTTAGACCTAGTGTATATATTAACATTAAAAAAACAATTTCCTAAAATTGGAATTTGCCCAAAAATGTTTAAAGGGGGTACCCTTGGATTTTTTTCAAAATTCAATAATCGGGCATATTGGTGTCAATTTCGGTCCTAGAGTCAAACCGGTGCACTTTTCCTACATAAAGTTTGCTACTTGTTCTTCTCAAGTACTCAGATTTTTTCTACGTCTTACGGTTCGTGAGAAAAAATTCCAATTGGAGGTCTACATGTCTTGCAAATTTCGTGAAAATAAAAACTTTGTATGTCGTTCCAAATTTAATTTATTTCGATTAAGCCTGACGTACTGATTCAAAAAAGATATACATACCCCTATGAGAAAATGCACCGTTTGGCCGGAAAATGGAAAAGACTATAATTTTTTGTAATATTTGTTCATCATTTAAACATCCTTTAATCGGATATATTGGCGTCAATTCCGGTCCTAGAGTCAAACCGGTGCACATTTCTTACATAAAATTTGCTACTTGTTCTTCTCAAGTTCTCAGATTTTTTCTACGTCTTACGGTTCGTGAGAAAAAATTCCAATTGGAGGTCTACATGTCTTGCAAATTTCGTGAAAATAAAAACTTTGTATTTCGTTCCAAATTTAATTTATTTCTATTAGGCCTGACGTACTGATTCAAAAAAGATATACATACCCTTATGAGAAAATACACCGTTTGGCCGGAAAATGGAAAAAACTGAAAATTTTTAATTCGATTTTTCCATTATTTTTGCCAAACTGTGGGTAGGGGATAGACAAAAAACACATATTTGGAATAAGTTAGACCTAGTGTATATATTAACATTAAAAAAACAATTTCCTAAAATTGGAATTTGCCCAAAAATGTTTAAAGGGGGTACCCTTGGATTTTTTTCAAAATTCAATAATCGGGCATATTGGTGTCAATTTCGGTCCTAGAGTCAAACCGGTGCACTTTTCCTACATAAAATTTGCTACTTGTTCTTCTCAAGTACTCAGATTTTTTCTACGTCTTACGGTTCGTGAGAAAAAATTCCAATTGGAGGTCTACATGTCTTGCAAATTTCGTGAAAATAAAAACTTTGTATTTCGTTCCAAATTTAATTTATTTCAATTAAGCCTGACGTACTGATTCAAAAAAGATATACATACCCCTATGAGAAAATGCAGCGTTTGGCCGGAAAATGGAAAAAACTATAATTTTTTGTAATATTTGTTCATCATTTAAACATCCTTTAATCGGATATATTGGCGACAATTCCGGTCCTAGAGTCAACCCAGTGCACATTTCTTACATAAAATTTGCTACTTGTTCTTCTCAAGTTCTCAGATTTTTTCTACGTCTTACGGTTCGTGAGAAAAAATTCCAATTGGAGGTCTACATGTCTTGCAAATTTCGTGAAAATAAAAACTTTGTATTTCGTTCCAAATTTAATTTATTTCTATTAGGCCTGACGTACTGATTCAAAAAAGATATACATACCCTTATGAGAAAATACACCGTTTGGCCGGAAAATGGAAAAAACTGAAAATTTTTAATTCGATTTTTCCATTATTTTTGCCAAACTGTGGGTAGGGGATAGACAAAAAACACATATTTGGAATAAGTTAGACCTAGTGTATATATTAACATTAAAAAAAACAATTTCCTAAAATTGGAATTTGCCCAAAAATGTTTAAAGGGGGTACCCTTGGATTTTTTTCAAAATTCAATAATCGGGCATATTGGTGTCAATTTCGGTCCTAGAGTCAAACCGTGCACTTTTCCTACATAAAGTTTGCTACTTGTTCTTCTCAAGTACTTAGATTTTTTCTACGTCTTACGGTTCGTGAGAAAAAATTCCAATTGGAGGTCTACATGTCTTGCAAATTTCGTGAAAATAAAAACTTTGTATTTCGTTCCAAATTTAATTTATTTCGATTAAGCCTGACGTACTGATTCAAAAAAGATATACATACCCTAATGAGAAAATGCACCGTTTGGCCGGAAAATGGAAAAAACTATAATTTTTTGTAATATTTGTTCATCATTTAAACATCCTTTAATCGGATATATTGGCGTCAATTCCGGTCCTAGTGTCAAACCGGTGCACATTTCTTACATAAAATTTGCTACTTGTTCTTCTCAAGTTCTCAAATTTTTTCTACGTCTTACGGTTCGTGAGAAAAAATTCCAATTGGAGGTCTACATGTCTTGCAAATTTCGTGAAAATAAAAACTTTGTATGTCGTTCCAAATTTAATTTATTTCGATTAAGTCTGACGTACTGATTCAAAAAAGATATACATACCCCTATGAGAAAATGCACCGTTTGGCCGGAAAATGGAAAAGACTATAATTTTTTGTAATATTTGTTCATCATTTAAACATCCTTTAATCGGATATATTGGCGTCAATTCCGGTCCTAGAGTCAAACCGGTGCACATTTCTTACATAAAATTTGCTACTTGTTCTTCTCAAGTTCTCAGATTTTTTCTACGTCTTACGGTTCGTGAGAAAAAATTCCAATTGGAGGTCTACATGTCTTGCAAAT